>NC_057765.1:14749928-14919886 GCF_010389155.1 Erigeron canadensis
TGTGAAACCAAAGATGTGTCAGTTCAAGTTGATTTCATTCCTGAGATTACCAATAGTGTGAAGTTGGAAAACAAGACTCCTGATTTGTCAAAAATCCCTCCAGTTTCACCATTCACCAAAAATGATTTTGATAAATTCATGGAGGGAGAATATGTTTTTGATTCTGAAACTGAGAAAAAGATTGAATCTACCAAAATCAAAGTTGAATCAAAAGAGGAATCTCCAAAATCGTTTTTTAAAGCTCCAACTTCATATTATTCAAAGAAACGGGTTATTTCCAAACTCATCAAGACTGAACCAAAGACTGTCACCAAACCAAGAATCAATAAGTTAAACACAAAGTGTCCTACCCCGGAAAAGCATGTTAAAACCAAACAAGTTGAGAGCATTCCCAAAATCAAATACAATAAAATGAAACTTCTGGAAATCAATTCAAATGTTTCTTCGTCTAGCTCTCATTCTAGTTCAATTTCTAAAGTGTCTAGGACTAGCTCTGTTTTGCTAACTAGGGATACTACAAATGGTGCAACTAGATATAGGGATAGATATGACTGCTTTTCTCACGATAAACCTAAGAAACAAGAAGTTTCTGCACCTTCAAAAGAGTCTAAAAAGATAAAAGTGCTTCAAAACTCTCGTTCTAATCTTCTTAGTGTCAATCCAACAGGTGGAAAGAGGTTGATTAGTGAGTCTAAATGGGTAGCTAAGTCATTAGTACCTAAGATCACTAAAGTTGAGAAAAAGAAGAAAAGACAAAGGAGAAAAGCGGGTAGTAAGAAGAAGCTTGTTTCTGATGTTTCAAACAATTTATCTTTTAAGTCATCTTTGAAAACAAATGTTAATGATGCCAAGGCAATTCCTTGTGATGGTGTAAACAATGTTAATTCTCGCTTTTATTTGTATGGTTTGAATGATGGTAGACATGTTACTTTTGATTCGTGTGTTAATATTCGTTTGCTTAATCCAAATGTGCTTGTTGATAATGTGCTTGTTAATAAGTATGTTGATTCGAAAGCATGTTTGTATGCATCTCCTAAGTTATACCCCCTGCCTGTGTTAACTAACCACAAAGGACCCGTCTTTAAATGGGTACCTAAAGTCGGTTAAATTTTGATTGCAGGAAATAACCATCTGTGTATGGATACTCGATTCCGTGTGTTCAAAACACATGACTGGCAATAAATCATTGCTCAAGAATTTTGTTGAAAGATTCATGGGAACTGTTCATTTCGGAAACAACAATTTCGCTCCAATTCTAGGTTATGGAGATATTGAAAGAAACGGAATTGTTATTAAGAAAGTTCATTATGTTGAAGGTCTGAGTCATAACTTGTTCAGTGTTGGACAGTTCTGTGACAACAACCTTCAAGTTCTTTTTCGACAATCTCTGTGCAAAGTCCAAACTCTAGATGGAATTGATATCCTATGCGGAGATCGTGAAGATAATCTTTTCACAGTTAATCTTGATGATAACCAACCAACTGATAATATCTGTCTTGTTTCAAAAGCTACTTTGAAGAATTCTTGGTTGTGGCATAGAAGGCTGTCTCACTTGAATTATCAAACCATCAATGCTTTAGTCAACAAGCAACTTGTTATAGGCTTGCCAGACTACAAATATGAAAGTGAGCATGTCTGTCCTTCTTGTGTAGTTGGGAAGATCAAGAGAACTTCTCATAAACCAAAGAAAATTCCACACACTTTGGCACCTCTTCATTTGCTTCACATGGATCTTTGTGGGCCTATGAAAGTACAAAGCAGAAACGGGAAGAGCTATATTCTGGTTATCGTTGATGATTATTCAAGATACACTTGGGTCAAGTTTCTTGCTTCAAAAGATGAAACAACTCAAATTTTGATCGATTTCATCACTTCCACTCAAGTGAATCTTCAACTTTCAGTCCGTTATATCTGTTCGGATAACGGTACTGAGTTCAAAAATGCCATTTTCAATGAATTTTGCAAATCAAAAGGCATTACTCACCAATTCTCTGCTGTTCGTACCCCACAACAAAATGGTGTCGTTGAAAGGAGAAACCGTACGCTGGTGGAAGTAGAAAGAACAATGCTTGCTTATTGCAAATTACCATCAAACATGTGGGCTGAAGCTGTTGACACTGCCTGTCACACTCAAAATTGGTCCATCATCAATCAGCGTCATGAGAAGACTCCTTATGAGGTTATTAACAAATGCAAACCCAACATCAATTACTTCCATGTTTTTGGGTATGTCTGTTATACCTTGAATGATCGGGAAAATGTTGGAAAGTTTGAAAGGAAAGGTGACGAAGGTTACTTTGTTGGTTACTCAAAGACATCGATTGCATATCGCATCTTTAATCGTCGAACAAACACGATTCAAGAAACCATGAATGTTTGGTTTGACGAGATGTCTGGCATGATATTTGAACAAGAAAGTTTGCTACAAACAGTTAGTGATCCAAGTACTTCAAGTGCTTCCTCAAGGACGTCTACCTTAGCTTCAAAGTTCAAGAAATATCCAACTCCAACAAGTGAAGAGCTAGATATTCTTTTCGAAGAATTCTACAACTCAAAACCGATTCAATAAAAGGAACCTCAAGTCATCAATGAACCAATTTCGAACAATGACCCTATTCAAACAAATGAATCAGTTCCTGACAACAATCATGAATCATCTTAAAATTCTGCAGAGCAAGAAGAATCACCTTCAAGAGATATTTATTCTCAAAAGAATGTTCAAGAACAACCTTCTCAAATCATCCAAACAACAAATCCATCAAATACTCCAAATGTGCATGTGCCACTGGATTTTGATCATCCAAACTTTGAGGAAAGAGTTATTCCAAGCTATGATTCCATTTCTCAACAGAACTCTGGATTTAGTGATGATAATGTTGACATTCATCAACAAGATCCTCTTCCTCATGACAACAAGTGGTCACGTATGCGCAAAGATCATCCTACAGAACAGATCATCGGAGATCCACAAGCTAGTCTTGTTGCACTTTCACTGAGTAACATCGAACCCAAAACTGTCTCTGAAGCTCTTTGTGATCCAGAGTGGCTTAAAGCAATGCAAGATGAATTAGCTCAGTTTGAGAGACTAAAGGTATGGGGATTGGTTCCAAATCCAAGGAAAGAAGAACCAATTCGCACTAAGTGGATTTTCAAGAACAAGAAGGATGAAAATGGAGTTGTAGTAAGGAACAAAGCTAGATTGGTTGCAAAGGGTTACTGCCAACAACCTGGTGTGGATTTTGATGAAACTTTCGCTCCTGTTGCAAGAATGGAGGCCATTCGTATTTTCTTAGCTTATGCCGCATTCAGAAACTTCACTGTGTTTCAAATGGATGTGAAGACAGCATTCTTGAATGGAGAACTCAAAGAAGAAGTTTACGTGGAGCAACCTGAAGGTTTTGTTGATCCTAAAAGGCCAAACCATGTCTACAGGTTGGACAAAGCTCTCTATGGTTTAAAGCAAGCACCCCGAGCATGGTATGATTCCTTATCTACTTTCTTACTCAAAGGAGGCTTTACCAAAGGTACTATTGACCCTACCCTGTTTATTCGTAAGCAAGGTAAACATGTTTTACTTGTCCAAATAAATGTTGATGACATTATTTTTGGGTCAACCAGTCAAACTTTTTGCCGAAATTTTTCATCTCTAATGGTCAATCATTTTGAAATGAGCATGATTGGGGAAATGAATTACTTTTTGGGATTACAAATCAAACAATTACCAACTGGTATCTTTATATCACAAGGTAAGTACATAAAGGATATGTTGAAAAAGTTTGATATGACTACATGTTCTTCAATTTCAACCCCAATGGCTGCTCGTACAAACATTAATGCTGATAAAAATGGGAAACCATTTGACCAAAAGAGGTATAGAAGCATGATTGGTTCGTTGTTGTATCTTACAGCATCTCGCCCAGATATAATGTTTGCAACATGTATGTGTGCTAGGTATCAAGCCTCTCCGACTGATTTACATTACCAAGCTGTGAAACGAATTTTTCGTTATCTGAAGGGTACACCCAATCTTGGTCTCTGGTATCCAAGGGATACTGGATTCAATTTAACTGCCTATTCAGATGCAGATCATGCAGGTTGTAAGCTTGATCGCAAGAGCACATCTGGTACTTTACAATTCTTAGGGGATAAGATTGTAAGTTGATCATCCAAGAGGCAAAATTGTGTATCACTGTCAACAGCAGAAGCTGAATATGTGGCTGCTGCTAGTTGCTATGCTCAAATGTTATGGATGAAAACACAACTTACCGATTATGGTCTGAAATATGATCGTATCCCTATCTATTGTGATTCTCAAAGTGCCATTGCAATTGCTGTCAACTCAGTCAACCACTCACGCTCAAAGCACATTGATGTGAGATATCATTTTCTCAAAGATCATGTTGAGAAAGGTGACATCGAACTCTACTTCGTGGGAACTGACTACCAACTCGCTGACAAGAGGTTTAATTTCTTAATCTCTAAACTTGGTATGCTGAATCTTGATCCTTGATTCACTTTACCATGGAAGGAATTCTTGATTCATTTTTCAAAAATCATAAAAAGTTGAAAAAACAAAAATCAAATTCAAAAATAAAAATTTTGAAAAATAACAAAAAGATTTTTTCTTTTCATTTATTTCAAAGTGGCTTGCGTATATTCTGTATGCAACCCATTCTTCATTAAACTATTTATTTTAAAGTAGCTTACATATACTATGTATGTAACCCGTGCTTAAATGATATATTTATTACTTTGTGGCTTATGCACACTCAGTGTATAACCCGTGCTTATTTGTGTTATTTATTTCAAAATAGTTTGCATATACTCTGTATGCAACCGGATTTTAAAAAGAAAATTATTTATGTTTCAAAATTGGAATTAATTCATGTTATTATACATATAAATTGATATAAGATAACGCGGAATTGAACGCCTTTGTGTACTCCCAAGTGGTCTTATATGAATGTATATGTGTAATACAAGATGTTGATTGCAATTTTGTTACACCTATTTCAAAAACACTCTCAATTGTTGATATGAGAAGCAAAGGATTGAACGCCTTTGTGTACTCCTGAGTTGTCTCATCTTGAACAATTGATTGAGTTCACTTTTCATAAAACTTGTTTTGATTTCACACAAATCATTTTTGCTCCATTTTTTTCTATGAAAATCTTTTTGATCTATCTTTGCATAGATTAAGGGGGAGTTTGTGATTTCAAATCTCTTTCAAACTTCAAATGTGTTGTTTAAACATTTTTTTTTCCATTTGATGAATTTTTTTTCAAAGGAAGTTCGGTGTTTAGTTTGCACATGAGCTACTAGGTTTTTCTCAAAAATATACTCCATGAATTTCATCATCGCCGATGAGTTCTAACCCCGGAGAATTCACTTCTTTCATTAGAAAGTAAGGGTATTTTTGAGTGATGATGAATTTGTGCAACTAAGTTGGAGGGAGTAAAGTCGAAAAGTGAGAGGTTATGGTAATAATGTTGTGAGAAAAGGGTTAAAAGAATTGATACCCTTCCCTAAAATTCTCAAATTGCCGAGTAAAACACATTTCTATCGGATGTCATTTGTTGATATCTCGATATTGAAGAAGCCTTCATGGACCCAATGAGGCGATGCACATCTTTACCTAACCACTCAAGTGTTTCTTAAGAAATGCTTGTTTTACTTCTCACGGAGATTTTCTCATTTCTATTGACTCTTCATTTGGAAGACGTTAATATTGAAAAAGGGTGACACTCTGCTCCAGTCCCCGACTTCATTTGATCACTTTGTGTCTAGAGCTCTCATAATTGATCATTAATTTGATCGTTATTCATTCTTTAGGATACATTTGCGTCATATCTTTGTGATATACATGCTTATCTTTGTGATATAGCCGGAACATTTGTAGTGATATCTTAATTGATATTTCACGATGATCAAATGGAAATCCTATCATTGCTAACATCATTTCCAGCTTTGAAAGTAGGTCTCATAATTGCATTTTTATAATTATTGAGTTAACAAGAAGTCTATTGTGACCTTGGATTTTTCCTAAAAGTCTTTAAGGATAGTAGAACATGGTTATCGAACGCTTAAGTGACACTGACCATGGTTTACATTCTTTGAAGCAATCTTGAGGTTGGAAAGCCAAAAGACCAAACTATGTTAGAGGTTTGCTTTGTGCATTTCTCAATGATACATAGGAAATCCGATAAATGATATACATTTCTTTCGGTCATTTCATTAATCCTTTCGATTTTTGAATGCAAACGGATCATTCTTATCCGGTTTCTTTTCTCATCACCCCAACACAGAAAACACCAACACCATGCTAACATGTTTATCCCAACAACTTCAATCTTACATTTTAGTCACCCGTAGGAACAATTGGGTTGGTTTATTTGGTTAGATTGATGTTTTGATGGTTGATGATTCTCCATGTGCATAATGTCTAGATTTTAGTCATGATTATTTCTTTTAACAGTCGATTCAATCAATATTTGCATAATGACATTGGTTCCCAACTTTGTCATTATGAGGGGGAGAAAATAATATGATTGATTATTGATTAGGAGAAGAAATTAGAATGATTGATAAGGACAAGGAGAAAAGTTTGTGTTTGGTTGTTTCAATTGCTTTTCGAGATACTATTATTCAGCTTCTTGTTGGAAGTTTTCAAGTTTATTTGGAGTTCTTTTATCTCAAATTTCATTTGTGACATCAACTCATCATTCTTCTTCAAAGATTGTTTGTCAATTTCATTCCAAATTCAACTTGAAGATTATTCATCTCGAAAGAAAAGGATATACATTCAAGATTTAACAAGAGATTTTTCAAAAATCGAAGAGACTTTGATTACTCATGAATTGAGGGGGAGCATGATTACTTCATAGGAGACTTTTCAAATCCTCATTCAAATGTTGACTCTCAAAAGTGCTTTAGATGATGTGACAAAGATCAAAGCTTCAAAGGACAAAAGATTGAAGATTCAAGACAAAGAAGAAAAGTTTCAAAAAGAGTCTTCATCAAATTAAAGATCTTCAAGTCATACAACAACACTTTACCTAAAGCTACATTGCACAAATCAAGGAGGAGAGTACATGTTTCTGAAAATTCATTCAAAAAACTTCAAGATTCGAAGATTGAAGAATTGAAGACTAATTCATACCTTCCGCATTTCAAAAGACAACTCTGATCTATGATTCAACAATCCTCGAAGATTTATACACACACACAATCATCATTCTCTGTTTAAAAAAAAAAAGAACATTGAGAATCGACAAATGATTTAACATCAAGAAGTCCAAGACCAATACTGAATCAAGTTCTCCAAAGACAATGAGAAAGCTTTGAAGGCTTGTTTCAACTCACCAATTGTCTTCATCACCGAGCTCATCAAATTCATTCCTACAAGACAAAACAACACATACTTCAGACCTTACAATATATCACTAAGGGGGAGAATATTAGAAATTCAAAAGTAGTGATACATTATAATTTAAGTTATGGACTTACTTGTTGTTAAGTCATGAGTTGATGATTTCTAAGGTTGAAGGGCTAATTGTAATTATTAGCATAGTTGGTTTGTTTAGACTATAAATAGCCCTCAATTCCTTAGAAATCATAACTTTTGAACAACACTCAACACTTAACACCTGAATAACACACTCTTGATCCAAATTCTCTCTCAAAACACATACAAACACCAAGAACACACACACTAACCAAACGCCATTGTTGATGTGAATTCAAATGATAAAATTGTGTTGCTACAAGAAATATCCTTCATCAGCTTTGGCATCAATTTTTCCTAACTGATTGGAGTCGTTCAGGATGTACACTGGACATCCAAAAACGTATAAATAACCAATATTTGGTTTTCTATTCTTAATATTTCATAGGATGTCTTCTTGTGTCGCTTCACGTATACTGAATGATTCTGGGTGTAGCAAGTAGTTGCAATTGCTTTAGCCCAGTACATTTTATGAAGACCAGATTCAGCAAGCATACTTCTGGCAGCTTCTATCAGCCTTCTGTTCTTTCTTTCTACAACTCCATTCTACTCTAGAGTGCGTGCTGATGAGAAGTTCTGAGAGATGCCAGTGTCAGTACAGAATTTCTCCAGAGTTGCATTTTACAATTCTATTCCATTATCACTTTTTAACTGACACACTTTTCGCTTATATTTGAGTTCAATTTGCTTGATAAGAGCGATGACTTTAGCAGCAGTTTCACTTTTTGATCTGAGAAATACTACCCAACAATATCTGGAGTATTCATTAACATCTACCAGGGTATATTTCTTACCAGTACGAGTCTGAACATTCACTGGACCAAAAAAGTCCATATGAAGCATATGAAGAGGTTCAAATATGCTAAAATTCTGCTTTGTCTTGAAACTGGTGCGTTTCTGCTTACCCATCTCACATCCTGGACATGGCCTTTCCTTTTTGAAAAAAACTAAAGGTATCCCATCTGCAAGTTGTTTTCAAGACAACTTGTTAATATTTTTGAAATTTAAATGTGATAACCTTTTATGCCATAACCAGTTTGTGTCTTCATCAGCCTTGGTATAGAAATACTATTCTGAGGGAGAGCTTTCCATATCCATCACATACACATTTTCTTTTCTGGGAGCAATCAATACTACCTTCCAATCCTTATTAAATACAATGCCCTGGGAGATATTAAACAACACCTGGTAACCATCATCACACAGTTATCTCACACTTATTAGGTTATAATTCAAACCATTAACATACGACACCCGTCTGAATTTGACTTGACCATTATTCAGGATACCATATCCCTCAGTCTTTCCAGAACCATCAATTCCAAAAGTAATGGAGGGTCCATCTGAAGCCACGAACTCTTCCAGCAGGGTCTTACATCCGGTCATTGTCCTGCCAGCAGCACTGTCAAGATACCAAATATATTTCTTTCGATCGTCCTTCACATCCACCAGATTGATTAGTTAGTTTTGGGAACCCATCGACTGATGGGTTCTCTGGATCCTGCCAATTGGATCCCTGGGGGTATCTGGTTGAGTTCACTTTCCTCGACAGTAGTCTTAGTTGAAAAGACCACTGAGTTGACAGTTTTGAAGCCTTTTTCTTTTTCACAACAGGGGTAACAATTTTATCTTTCTTGGAAAAAGGTTTTGAATTTTGTTTCGGGCCAGATGAAGTACCCTCAAAATTCTTCAGTCTTGCATTACAACTTTGGACTTGACGAGTTGGTCCAATTTCTTATCGAACAGTTTCCACAAAAATTAAATCAGAGTTTAGAGCTTCAACAATGTCCAATTTTAATTCAGGATCAGTTTCCTTATCATAATCAATTACCTTTTTAATAACAATAGCCACTCATCTTTCATATGTGACATCTTCCTTCACCAGATGCTCTTGATCAGCCAGAGCCATATAACAACAATCTCTTTCTTCTTCATCATCAATTGATGAGTCATCAGAGCAAGTTGAGCCTTATGCTTTTTATATTTCAATCTGTAGCTATCGCCAGGCTTGTTATAAGAAGTTCATGGACCAGATTGAAAAACAAACTGATTGGACTTGCACTCCTTCATGAAATGACCTTTTCTGCCACACTTAAAGCATGTTAGTTTGGTCTTGTTAGTAGACGAACTGGGTGCATGTTGTCTAGTGGGTCTATTGGCTCTTGCTTTAAAACGGTTAAACGTTTCAGCAATCATAGCCATCAGATCATCACTATCAGTTTTATCACAATCTGGAGAGATATTATTGATTCCTCCATAATCCATTAATTCAGACATCATCTTCTTCATAGAAAATACATTCTCAGAAGACATTAATGCCGCACAAGGTGGTTTAGTATGACTAACCACAGGGGAACTACTGGAAGCATGATTAATAGCATCTTTTTTTGCCTCAATTCTCTGGGCTTGATTTTCTTCAGTGAATCTGAAGGCTCCATACAATGATGACAGAGTATGGGAATGCACGGTTTTACCTTGTCTCAAGACCAAGATCATGTGAGACCATTTAGATGGAAGAATATCACAAAATTTTTCAAGAAGTATATCCTTGTCTTTTTCTACTCCAAGCCCTCTTAACTAGTTTATGATGCTCATAAATCTGGTGTAGGTACCAGTTAATGATACATTAGGCAGAGCAAAAAATGACTCGTACTTCTTATTTAAAGACACTTTTCTGGTAACAATAGTGTCATCACCACCTTCATACTGGTTTACTAGTTCATCCCACATGCTTTTAGCACTAGGATAAAGAACTAGTGTGGGAATAAGAGATTCAGGAACGGCCCCAAGGATCATATTTTTTAAAACGGTATCAATATTTACAAGTCTTTTATCCTCTTCAGACCAGTGTTACTCTCTCTTTTTCCCATCCAGATCTTGCTCCAAGAGGGTCAAGAAGTGGATTGAGAAGGCTTCTAGGAATACAGGGTCCTTCATTGAATTTTTTTTTTTTTATCATATTCCTCTCAATTCCAGTAATATGTAATATCATCCTAGCTTTCCACGTGCCAAATTCATCACCATCCCCACTGAATTTAAGAACATGAGTGTTTGGGTAGTGCACATGCACGTGTGGAGAAGCAGGAATAGGAGGTGGTGGTGGGGGATTATTGTTAACATGGTCAGTAGTCTGTTCAGTTTCAATAATGGGGGGTGTACTCGTATTAAAAGGGTTTCCTTGTGTATTTTCCGGAGTTGCCATCAAGAAATACGGATCTAGGTAAGTATGTTAGCCCTCCGATCTGATACCAATTATGATGTCCCTCACTTGATGGTTTAACCCACAAGTGTAGAAGACGACAAGTCAAGAATGCACTAGAATGGACTAGTATTAAAATAAATATAAATGCAAGAATATATATAAAGTAATACGTAACTTAAGCAATATAAAGATAAGCAAGTAAAGTAAATGGTGAGACACAATGTAACTTTCAAGTGTATTTTATTTATTGATGTTAAGGTTGTTGCGGAACTAAGATATTACAAAGTAATTATCTAAACAACCTTATGAATTACAAGTGATCTAATATTTGCTAAATAAACTCTTTTGATCGAAACACTTAAAGTTGTGAAGTATAACTATTTAGATCGAGAGTATTTGAGCAAAGGCACCAAATTGCAAAAGTGTAATTTGGACAAGGGAAATGACTTGGTATTTATAGGCAAAAAGAATAAATATAATATTCATTTTGCCGTACAAATATGGTTACATGTATTTAGGGAAACTACTTTAATTCCTTAAATGCATTGGTTAAAGTACAAGAATAAAGTCTTGATAGTGACTTGTCTTCTAATTAACCAACTACCTTTACATGTGAGTAAGGCTTTTAACAAAGGACAAATGGATTGTCAAACTTGTAAGGTCTAGAACACTGTCAAGGACTCCAGTCAGGAGATCTGGTAAGTCTGCCAGTGAGCTCCGCTATTTGTCAAACTTCTTTCTTCAGACTTCAGTCTTTGACTTCAGTGAGAATGTTCTTCAGTGGAAAGATCTTGACTTAAGTGAAGTCCAGTGAACCAATCTGGTGGAATCCAGATTCCTGTACAAGTAAATGGTTCACTGGTCTTCATATAATTTCTGGACAAATTTTCAGAGGGCTCCAGTGGTCTCGTCTAGAGCGAGTCCAGTAAATCTGGACCTAACACCAGTCGTGCGTGTGCACAAGCACTGTGGATGAAACAAATGTTTTTGGATTATAACGAACACCAAACTGAAATTCCTATTATGTGTGATAATAAAAGTGCCATTGATCTTAGTAAAAATCTAATTTTGCACTCAAGAAACAAACACATTGAAATTAGACATCATTTTCTAAGAGATAATGTGCAAAAAGGCAATATTGTAATTGAAAAAATCGACACCACCGAAAACGTTGCTGATATTTTTACAAAAGCCTTGAAGAAGGAAACTTTTAACACACTAAGATTGGGTTTGGGTATGATGGAGTACATTCCTTGATCTTAAGGGATAAAAAAAAGTTGGAAATCACCCACTGCAGTAAATGGAGGACGCTTTCGCGGACGCAGAGCATCCGCTATAGTGTCCGTCGGGTCTACAGTAAAAACAAATTACCTTATCTTCAAAAATCTTATCCATTTTTACTTTACTCTCTCTTTTACTCCATACCAGCCCCAAAAGCGATTCCTTATTTAATGTTTTATCTTTCCACTTGTTCTTGTCTCTCCACTCCAAGTTTCTTTGTCACCTCTTCAAGGTAATCTTCCTCTCCATTCTTTTTCATTAATTTGCTATTAGGGATAACTAGGGTTTGTAAGTTGGGGATTTGTTAAAACCGAAAATATCGCAATTTTTTTTACTATACTAAAGATCCATATGTCCAATACATGTATAAATTCGAAAAAAAAATAAATTTGTTTCAGTATAATAATTGAAGATAAACCATATTTAAAAAAAAAAACAAACAAATAAATATTTTTTAATTCCGAAAATACTTAATTTTGTGTATTTCTTTGTTAATAAATCCCTAATTGTTGTAGTTGGTTGCATGCACTCACAATCTAGGATTGCACATATTTGTATACAAAAATTTGCATTTTTTTTCATCTAATATGTGTATAACTTAATTTAATACGACTTTGCTAGTTAGGTGTGCCATTGCATTAGAAATGTCATTTTGAACTTCATAATTTTGAAAATACACTCATTCACACACATATGTTGTTTAAGACTTGAGATATTACAAACTCAATGTAATTATCCTTGCAAAACAACCTAAGAACAAAATTCAAAAATTGTCTTTTTTTAATTTGGCACAAAAATAAAGATACATTTTGCATTTTCAAAAAAAAAAGAGTCGAGACAATTATTAGACGACATTGTGGTTCATATAGGCATACACACTCTTTTGTGTTATACACCAAGAAAAGTGTCAAATTTGTGATGAACCTTAGGTAATGGCATCACAAGATGATGTTCCTCAACCCCCAAGGCCTTACAAGAAGTCAAAAACAAGCACAATTGAGTGTTATCGAAGGGCTACAAGATAGACCTATATCCGATGATCGTTGTGTCAAAATCCATGACTTTGACGAAGAAATCTTTGCACCTTTTTACACTCTAGGATGGTCCAAGTTCCTTGAACTTAATGGACCGATAGATAACAATCAAGTCATGGAATTCTACTCTTGTTTTGAATATGAAAAAGAATGGGTGAAGTTCACCTTAAACAATAGCAAATATGTAATACCATTAACCTTGTTTGGTACATATCTTAGTGTTCCCATGGAGGGCCAATCCTTCTTTTCGTTTGGTCAAAGATTGTGTAAGTTGCCTCAATGTGTTCCAAAACAAGATGCAATTAACCTATTGTGCAAAAAACCCCACTCCACAAAGGACAAAATCTCTACTAGTGACCTTAAGTCTCCACATGATATTCGATATAAGATCCTTGATTGGAATGTCTTAAATAGGGATGGTAACCATGGTGAGTGTCCCGCTAGTGTCATCGCTCTTCTCTATTGTCTTGAAAAAAAATCATGGTAAACATTGGTCACTTTGTGGCTTCACTGATGAAAGGTTTGCTAACTAACACTACTTGGGCTCTTCCCTATTCCATGCTTCTAAACTCACTATTCCTTCAACTTCAACTTCCATTATGAATCTCTAGAAACCCAAAACACGAACCATTGGGATCTCAAACTCTTACTCGAATGAAATTGCAAGAACCTACGCCTAGAGGTAAACGATCTAGGAAAGAAAGGGCAAACGATGATGAAGAAGAAGTGGATATAATGCATCGTGGAAGTGCTAAAAGTAAAGAGGGTGCAAGTGGAAGCAAAGTTCAAAGTGATGAAGACTTCTATGACCTTACCGTCACAGAAAAATTTGACAATGTTCATCAACGGATGGAGGAAAAGCGTGGTGACCTAAAAGAAGTCAAAGAGGAACTATCGGGTCTCAAGAAGTTAATGGAGGAAGTTGAGAATTTCATAAAATGCAAGGGTCTTTCACCAAGCAAGTGATCTTCTTTGTCTTGGTTACTTTCTTTTGTGCTATCTTTTGGTACCTATTATTAACTTTTATGTGGCTACTTATCTAGTACTAAGATGTGATGCCTATACTTTACATGCATAGATGGTACGTTAACACGTTAAAATGTTGGTAGAATTGGCTAGGGCTGTGATGTGATATATTTGTGTGTTAACTTTGTGTACTATATTCTTGGTTTGCTTTCGTTTGGTATTTTGCTTGGTACATGGATATGTGTTGTTTGTTTGCCTTTCTTGTCACAAGCGTGTAGGTACAAAGCGAGTGAGCAACATTCAAGGGGGAGCATTGATCAAGGGGGAGCTTCCATTGTTGGTGATACCCACATGTTCGAAAGATCGAACCTAGGCTCTAATACCATGGAATTGTGCTTTCTTCTTTTTGATGCGACAAAGGGGGAGAAAAATAGGTATGCATATCGTTAACGAGGTTAATATTTATCTAATTTTACATACCTATGTGTATTATTGTCATCATCAAAAAAGGGGAGATTGTTGGTGCATTTTAGGCAATTTCAAGTTAAATAACGTCTCTTTGATTTTGATGATGTTAAATAATACACGAAACGAGTGTAAAACAAGATAAACATTGATTTATGCATGTATACGCTATTTCCAAGCAAAAAACTGAAAATGGATCAAGTATGGCAAAAATGTAGCACTATGTGTCTCCTACAAAATTTGCGGATGGTGTGCAGATTCGCGGACGTCCGCCACAACATCCTCTAGCTGCTGTTCTCGACTTGACATTTGTTCGAGTATCGTTCGACGTTTTCAGGTGTCGTAACATATAGAATATGTTTGTTATAACATATGTAGGTTTTCCAATTCGTTAAGTTACACATTTAAACACCTTGAATTTTCACCTAAATTTTGGGCCAAAATTTTTCTAAGTATGGGATGGTCAATAAAAGTCAACAAGTTTAGGTCAACTAATGTCAATGTTTTTTTAAAGGGTTAAAAACTTGGAAATTGACAAATTTGTAGAAAATCTTTTCCCATCTTCTTCCTCCCAAGGCATACATGCGACCTCTCTTCTACCAAGACTTTAACATTTTGAGTAAGCATCTTCTTACCTTTTTCAATCCTTGTTTCTATACTATTATGGTAAGGGAAAGAAGTCTGAAAGTGAATTAGACATGGCTTGAACGGATTGTTACTTTTTGTCAAGAACAAGATGGTGTTGCGGAAAGTAGATCGAAGGATGGTAAGGGCAGTTTATAAAGCATCCACGAATTCAAACGGGTCTTTCTCTCACTTCTCTATATAATCCATCCTTGGTGTCACTTGAAGAGATACCTCTTGCATACCAAGTTCCTGAGATTCTACTTTCAGTTATCAAATGAATTATCTATTCAAATTTGATATACTAGGGAGAGTGAATTGTGTAGTGAGCTTATTAGTGAGATAATCATTGCTACAAATCATTCTAAACTTCATTCTAGTGAGAGTAAAGTATTGTGTGGAAATTCTAGTGATTAGAATTTCATTTGAGTTTTTGAAGTGTCAAGAACAAGTTGGTGTAAAATCCCTAGTGGTTAGAGATTTGGGTAACTCTTGAAGTGTTGAGGGTTATTGCATCCTTGAAGTGTCAAGTGTGTAAGATCGGACTCTCCACCGGGTTTGGAGATCATAGTGCTACAACTCTCGATTGGTGAATCGAGGAGTGGATTAAGACGAATTAGTTAACATTCGCCCCACCCACTATAAATCACGGTGTTTAAGTGTTTGTTGATTTCTTTCTAACTCTATCGCTTATATTCATTTGTATTTGATTGACTATTGCCATTATATTCATCTTTGCACAAACCAAGTATCTAAACTTTGTTTCATGAATAATTTCACAAAAAGAAGTTATAAATTGGTATAATCTATTCAACCCCCCCCCCTCTAGATTACACTTACACTTTACTTGACTGCTAGCAGACCTGTCATTATGTTTGCTACATGCCTTTGTGCAAACTATCAAGCTAATCCTAAAGAATTACATCTTAAAGCTGTGAAGAGAATCTTTAGACACCTTAAGGGAAGTCCCAATCTGGGTACTGAGGATTTGATCTAATTGGCTATTCAGATTTTGACTTTGCAGGCTGCAAGATTGATAGAAAAAGTACTTCAGGAGCATGTCAATTGCTTGGCAATAGACTTGTAAGCTGGTCCAGCAAGAAGCAACATTCAGTTTCTATTTCCCCTGCAGAAGCTGAGTATGTTGCTGCAGGAAGTTGTTGTTAACAAGTTTAGTGGATGCAATTTCAGCTTCAAGACTATGATGTTCCTGCCTCAAAGACTCCAATCTTTTGTGACAACACAAGTGCCATTGAAATTTCCAATAATCCTATACTTCATTCAAGGACTAAGCACATTGATATCAGATATCACTTTATCAGGGATCAAGTGATTAAAGAAGATGTTGAACTCCATTTCTTTCCAACAGATAATCAGTTAGCTGACTTGTTCACAAAGCCATTGGATGAAAGCAGGTTCAATTATCTCATAAGTAAACTTGGAATGCTAAATATGTAAGAGGCAGTGAGATAATTACTGACAAATCCAACCCCTTGATATTCAAAGTTTTAAGGGAAAGTTGTGTTTGACCCAGACTACCTTCTTTTACTTGGTGTATATCAAGTAAAAATGGGTAAGCTGAGTTTGACCTAGCTTGGGAGTTGTTTTTGTTATTAAATATCTCAGTGCATTTTATTATTTAGATTATTTTATTTAAGTTATCTCATTCATCCATTTTCTGAATAATGAGAGTGTGACATGTGTGGTGGTAACAGACTTTTACTGCAAATAGTGCACCCACTAGTTGTTTTATTCCAATCAAAATGTTTCTCTCTCTTCCCTCCAAACGGTTATTTTAATATATATATATATATTTTAATTAAGTATATATACTCAATTTAACCTAATCCCCAAATCAATTGCAATTTTCACTCTCATATCTCATCTCTTTGTTTATCTTATCTGTGTCCTGTTTCATTCGATTTTAATCTGTTATAACCTTATTTTCATTCTTATCAATAATAAATGGCTTCATCATCATCTGCTTCTACCCATTATAATAATAATAATGATTCTTCTTCATCAGAATCGGGACTCCAATACCCAGCTCCGGTAGGCACGAATAAGCTTTCACCATATGTGATGGGAAGTGATGTGGTTGTGAATCCGACTAATCTTCATACTAGTAAAATCAAGATCGTCAATCTCGTTTGTGCCAATGTTCATCCACCTTCTTGGGCAGAAGGTTATGATGAAATTGTTACCTTTTTATGGCATCATTCTTTTGGAAAGATAATGATTGAAAAGCCGGACGTGGTGTTTCAAGATCTATGTGTAAATTTTGGGCGAGTTGTATGGTTGGACAAATGAAGAAGGGAGATGTTTTAATCCGAGGCACCATCCTAAATGGTAAAAAGTAGGTATATATTACTTTAAAAAGGCTTAGGTCTACTTTTGAACTGTCTTATATGCCTAAAGATGATTATGAAAATGTGGCCACTCACACAGAAGCCAAAAATATTTTGCCAATCTGTGACTACTCAGGTCCATTGGTTTTAGTGGTTAAAATGAAATAGTTAACTGCATTTGGAATTATCTTCTAAGTAAAATATGTAAATCTTTACAAATGAAGGCAGGCAGTTTTGATCAGCCTAATGTCTTGGAATTGCAAATTTTTCATTCCATGGTCACTATGACTAGAGTAGATTATACAAGACTCATTTTTAGAGACTTAGTTGGCTGAGTCAATAATAAGACTCATACCATACCTTATGGTAGAACTCTTGCACTCATCATAGAAGCAATTCTTGATAGTGACTTCAGTTTGGCAACCAGCCAGACTATGGAATGTAAGGCCATTAACTCTAATATTTTCAATAGTCCCAAGGTAACTGTGCAGGGTCTGACCCAAGCAATGCAGATTTACCTTGACTTTTTCAGGAGAAAAGAAAGGAACAACAAGCATTAGAGGAAGCTGCCTCTCCTTCGACGCAATCTGGATCCAACACCCAATCTGCCAATCAGGAGAGTCAAGGTAGACATGCTTCTAAATCCCTAAACTCTTTCTACTTTTTCTCCTTCTTCAAAAGAGGGTGAAGGGTTGGCCACAACATCAGCAACCCTAGCCACACCCTCATCCACCATTTCTAGATCCACCTCTAAAAGACCCATTGTTGAGGACTTAGTACCTCACAATGCCAAAAAGAAAAGAACAAAGAGATTTGTATCAGCTTCCGGGGTTGACAAATCGATAAAATCATTAAAATTAAAGTCCCCCAATGTGCATTGGAAGCTGAGGAACTGATGTGTTAAATCAAGTAATAAAATTTATAAACACGAATTACGAAAAGACTGACTACAACACACTTACAGGCAGTGAACCTGATCGCATGTAGTATAGTAAATTCGGTAAATCCGAGTTCAAACACATGGATTTTGTAAGTAATTGTTCAAAAGAAATGATTCAAATAAAGAGGGGGGGGGGGGTGTTTGTATTAAATAATAATTTAAAGGTCACCCATCTTGATTTTGCTCAACAACATGTTCGGATTACATATGAAATGAAGTTTGTAATTAACACGATTTTATCTCCGAATTCACAGATTCAATGGTGGATTTGTGTGTATGTGTTCTTGGTGTTTTAGTGTGTGTTTCTAGCGAGAGAGAGAGAGAGAGAGAGAAAGGAAGGATTGGGATTATGTGTGTGTAAAATTATAGGAATGAAATGCAATGGGGAAAAGGCTTATGATTTCTAAGGTGTTGAGGGGTATTTATAGTCTAACTATACAATTATCCTAATTATCACAACTACTCCCTCAACCTTAGAAATCATTTCACTATGATATAACAACAAGTAAGTCCACTAACTTAAATTACAATTTATCGCTATTTTTGGATTTCTAACATTCTCCCCCTTAGTGATATATTGTAATGAATGAAGTACGTGTTAATCTTGTCTTGTAGGAATAGATTTGATGAGCCCGTTGGTGAAGACAATTGGTTTGTTGAAACAAGTATTTGGAGAACTTGATTCAATCTTGGTCTTGGATTTCTTGAAGCTAAATCATGAAGAGATTCTCAATGTTCTTTTTGAACAGAGAATAATTGTGTGTTCTTTCTTGATTCTTTGAAGATTGTTGAACCATGAATCAGAGTTGTCTTTTGAGATGCGGAAGGTATAAACTTGTCTTTGATTCTTCAATCTTCAATTCTAGAGTAAAATTCAACTTCTTGAAATGAACTTGTACTCTCCCCCTTGATATTGCATTGGAGCTTTTTGAACAAGTGTTATTTATTGTATGACTTTGAAGATCTTCAATGAAGTATGTTGATGAAGACTCTTTTGAAGCATTACTTCTTTGTCTTGAATCTTCTAACCAATCTTACAACTTTTTACAGCTTTGATCTTTGTCATATTGACTTGAACACTTTGAAGAGTAAACATAATGAAGTTTGGATAAGTCTGTTATGAAGTAATCATGCCCGCCCTCAATTCATGAGAATAAACCTTGTTGGAGCATCTTTGAACATTTGTTCCATCTTGAGAGAATATTCTTTCATTTTCGGTTTCATTCTTATCTTTGTATTCATCTCAGTTCTTTTTTTTTAAGTCAAGATCTCAATCAACTAAAATCTAGTGATCATTTGAGATCAATTGAAACAAACACCTTTTCACATACTAACTCCATAATTAACAAATTATTCTTATTTATTTCAATAATCAATCATAATCTTTTTCTCCCCCTCATAATGACAAAGTTGGAAACCACTGTCATTATGCAAACATTGATTGATAAAATGCTAAAAGAAATATCACAATCTAAAACTAGATTCACATGGAGAAATATCAACCATCAACGCATCAACCCAAACCATTAGCCCAACCCAAAGATTCCTAAGGGTAATTAAAATGTAAGGTTGAAGTTGTTGATATAAACGTTATTGTAAGGTGTTGGTGGTTTTTGTGTTTGTGAGATGAGAAATGAAACCGGACAAGAATGATCCGTTAACATGTTCAAAAATCAAAAGGATTAATGAAATGACCGATAGAAATGTATAACATTTTTCGGATTTCCTATGTATCATTTAGACATGCACAAAGCAATGTTCTAACATAGTTCGGTCTGCGGCTTTTCAACCACTAGATTGCTCCAAAGAACATAAATCATGGTTAGTACAGTCGAAGCGTTCGATAACCACAATCTATTATCCTTAAAGACTTTTAGGTAAAATCCGAGGTCACTGTTAGACTTCTCGTTCACTCAATAATCACATAAATGTACTTATGAGACCTACGTTCAACGTTGGAAAAGATGTTAGCATTGGTAGGATTTCCATTTGATCATCGTGGAATATCAAAAGATATCACTACAAATGTTCCGGCTATATCACAAAGATAAGCAACAATATCACAAAGATATGACTTAAATGTGTCCTAAAGAAATGGATAATGATCAAATGAATGATCAATCAAGATAGCTCTAGACACAACGTGATCAAATGAAGTCGGGGACTGGAGCAGAATGTCGCCCTTTTTCAATATCAACATCTTCCAAATGAAGAGTCAATAGAAATGTGAAAATCTCCGTGAGAAATGAAACAAGTATTTGTTAAGAAACACTTGAGTGGTTAGGTAAAGATGTGCATTGCTTCACTGGGTCCATGAAGTCTTTATCAAGATATCAACAAATGACATCCGATAAAAATTTGTTTCACCCGGCGATTTGAGAATTTAGGGAAGGGTATCAATTCTTTTAACCCTTTTCTCACAACATATCACCGTAACCTCTCACTTTTCGACTTTACTCCCTCCATCCTATTTGCATCACCCAAAATACCTTTACAATCTAGTGAAAGAATGGAATACTTCGGGGTTAGAACTCATCGGCGATGATGAAGTTCATGGAGTGAACGAATCGCTCATGTGCAAACTAATCACCGAACTTCAATTGATGAAAAGTCATTTTGGAAAAACATCAAATATGCGTATGAAAAGATTTAAAACACTTTTAAAGTTTTTAAAAGTTTTGAAATCACAAACTCCCCCTTAATCTATGCAAAAGTAGATTAAAATTTGTTTTCATAGAAAGGTGAAGCAAAAATTGATTTTTGTGAAATCAAAAAGAATAAAATCTTTATTGTGATATATACAGAAAAATTTGAGAGTCTAACGTGAACAAGATTTTTGAATTGAGAAACACAAAGTTTTGCTTTATCAACAATGTTAATAATAAGAATACTAAGGAGTACACAAAGGCATTCGATCCTTCGCATCTTATATCAACAAGTTGGATGCAATAAAACATTTAAGCAAATTTGTTTTGTAAGCAATCAACTGCTATGACACATACATTTTGATATAAGATCACTTGGAAGTATACAAAGGCGTTCGATTCCTTGTTTTCTTATATCAATATATATGTATAACAACAGAATCTTAAAAATGAAAAATTCATGAAGATTTAAAATTTGATAATTTTAAATAAAATATTTGAAGAGCAGGTTACATATAGAGTATATGTAAGCCTCTTTGAAATAAATAAAACTATGAAGCACGGGTTACACACATGGTATATGTAAACCATTTTGAAAAAAAATTTTGTTTGTTTTTCAAGATTTTCTATTTTTGTATTTGCTTTTATCTTTTCAAATTTTGTATTTTATTTTTCTAGAATGTATCAAGAACAAAATAATTTAAGGTTCAAGATTTAGCATGCCAAGTTTGGAGATAAGAAAGTTAAACCTCTTTTCGTCCAATGGTTTTGTGAACAAATCTGCAAGTTAATAGTCAGTTCCCACAAAGTAGAGTTCGATGTCACCTTTCTCAATATGATCTTTGAGAAAATGATATCTAACATCAATATGCTTTGATCGAGAGTGGTTTACTGAGTTGACAGCAATAACAATGGCACTCTAAGAATCACAATAGATAGGGATATGATCATACTTCAGACCATAATCAGTTAGTTGCGTCTTCATCCATAACACTTTAGCACAACAACTAGCCGCAGCCACATATTCAGCTTCAGCTATTGATAGTTGTAGATGCAGATTCGTTGTGACAATCGCAACATAGATTTGATTATCGTTTATGTTTTTAGGAACTTGTGTGTAATCATTTAAATAAGAACTTGTGTTGATATTTAATGATTACGTTTGAACTTCAATATTATATCTGTTTATGTTTTGTATTGTGTTTGTGTGTTATATATTGTTTTGCAGGTACAAGAACATAGAATTAAGGTTTATAAGTGTCGTAGAACACTTAAACGATGATTGGATGTTATGTACGAGCCAAACGAAGTAAAACAAAGAATCAAAGGGTCGAACCTCGTGCTGATGTCATCAGCATGTAGGACTGGCCTCGTGCTGACGTCAGCACGAGGCAGATCAATTGATTATTGTTTCGGGCCTAATCCTTCGATTAAGGCCTAAGCCCATACAACCCAATATGAATTAGTATAAATACAAGACCTAATCTACGAAATTAGGTTAATGATTTTCGAATCCTTGATAATTATTCACGAATTTCAGAGCTAAGGTTAATTGTTCCTTCGTGTGTTCTTCTACACGAACCACAAGCCTTGTGCATCTCCTTGGGTTGATTAATTACTTATTAATTAACAAAGGGCAATAGCAATCTAGTTATCTCAAGAGGATTCCGCACTCTTGACATAACGAATCACATCTTATTACGATCCACGCAACAATAGGGCACTTTTCAAGTGGTATCAGAGCCCTAAGGTTGATTACCAGAAGGTTTAAGATCGTCTGATTTGCTATTGATTGCAAATTCGTTCGAAATTCGTGTTTTTCTTTGTGTTCGTGTGTAACTTCGCGCGACCTCGTGCTTACGTCAGCACGAGGTGATCCTTGCTTAGTGCCTACGTCAGCACTAACTTGACTTCGTGTCAGCTTCACGCCACGTCTGCACGAACTGATCTTCGTGCTCAGGAGCGTGACCTCGTGTGTCTTCGTGTCACGTGCTTCTCACGTGACTTTGTGTTTTTCGTGTTACTTACTCCTCGTGTGACTTTGTGCCATACGATCTACGTTGTTATTTCATTTAATTTGTCACCAAAAGATTCGAAATGACGACTTTACCAGCTGCCGCAAACTCACCCAATGCCTTACTTATCAGCCAGATGATCATGCACGATCATGAGGTTAGTCGGGGTAATACACCTCCAAAGCTTTTCCGTATGGAAAATTATTGGATGTGGAAGAGACGTTTTGAAGACTACATTCGTCTCATTGACATGGAAATGTGGCTAGTGATAACTCAAGGTTTTGATTGGCCTTCATATGAGAAGAATGGAGTGATCAGTAAGTATACTTATGCTGATATACCAATTAAAGAACGTAAAAGATACGTTGTTGATGGAAAGGCATTGTCTACTCTTACTATGGCCTTGCCTCAATATAGAGTACATTTGTTTAAAAAGTACACTACTTCAAAGGATTTATGGGATGCTCTCGAAAGATATTCTGAGGGCGATGTAACTTTGAAGAAGAACCATATCAAGCTTCTCAAGCGCCAGTATGAAGCCTTTAATGGACTGAAAGGGGAATCTCTTGACGAGATTATTATTCGATTCAGTCATTTGACCACTGAGTTGTCATACTTTGAAGTTGTTTATCCTCAAACTGAGCTAGTTGATAAGTTTTTGGATTCACTGCCTAAGACATGGACTGATTATGTTCATCAACTTCAAGATGATCAGGAATACAGAACATGGGATTTTGAAAAGGTAGTCTCCAAGCTGAAGAACAGAGACATGAAGAGAAGGATTAAAGATACTCACTTGGATTTTACACAAGATCCATCCTTATATCATGCTATGTCTGTTCATTTAGCAAGTTCCAGCTCAGGAAACAATACATTTCTAAGTGGTGCGGAAGCTACACCAATAGTAGATGCTGAAGGTATTGTTGGATATGTTGCTTATGACAATACACATTCAAATGTCAAGAGCAATGTACAATCTTTTCATTCTATGCCAATGAGTATGAGTTCTGCAGAAGGAAGAATGAGTGTTTACTCAGCCTTTTGTAATGCTCATGAAGCATTTATTGGAGGAAAAGTTAATGATCCTACAATAATTGATGAGTATTACAATCAAATAGATCCTGATGATTTGGAAGAAATGGATCTACAATGGCAGCTTGCTATGCTTACTATTAAGGTCAGAAGATTCACTCAGAGAACTGGGAGACCTATAGGTAATGGCACTAAAGGCTTTGACAAATCCAAGGTGAAATGTTATAACTGCGATGGATTTGGTCATTTTGCAAGAGAGTGTCAACGACCTAAGAGGATTGATAATACCGTTGCTGGTCGTCAAAATTACAATTAAGGCGGTACTACTCCGAGTAATCATAAGACGCAAGCAATGATTACATATCCTGCTACTCTACAACAGCCAGTTTCGTCACCATTTTCGGAGTCAAAGGCTGTTGTTGTTCAAAATCCAGATGGTACTTATCAATGGGATACACAATCTGATGATACCCCGAATCATGCCTACATGGTAGAATTATATAATGAGGTAGCTGCAATGATTGATTATGTTGTGTACTCAAGTGAAGAAAGTGCATCTGAGATAGTACAGAAGAATATGTGTAATGTTGCTGAGACAGTAAGATCTGAGAGTGAACAAATGACAGCAGGAAAAGCATCTGAAGAAAAGGAAGAGTCATCAAATCCTGTTGATGACATTTCCATGAAGAGCATTGAAGAGCAGATGAAGAACTTCGTGATACCTGAAGGTATGACAACTGAGGACTTTGTTGCATACATGGCAGATTGCAAGGCTGCAGATCAGAAGGTATCTTGTTCTTTATCTTCAATAATTGACGTATGTAAAATGGTGTCAGATTTAAAACAAGAAATATTGAAACTAAAAGGAAATTCAACTAGTTCAACTGCTGAAAATGTTATCCTTAAAAGGGAAAGTAATGTGTCTAAAGATTCAGATTTACTTCTACAAGGTCACCAACAAACTGAATTAGATTTTAATCCAGATGAAATAGTATACTATACAATGAAAGACTGCGATACAGTTTTCTATGATAAAGAAGTATCTATAAATAGGATTGAACCTAAATCAAGAATTGATAAAGTTTGGTGTGTGGAAAATAAAGAAGAATGGTTAGCTGAACAAATTCCATATAAGGATAGACATTATGCTCCTTTCAAACTGTTAGAAATCCAAAAATAGTGATACATTGTAATTTAAGTTATGGACTTACTTGTTGTTAAGTCATGAGTTGATAATTTCTAAGGTTGAGGGGCTAATAGTGTTAATTAGCATAGTTAGATAGTTTGGACTATAAATAACCCTCAATTCCTTAGAAATTATAACTTTGGCATATTAACAACACATTATTCATACCAATTACATCTGAAAATCACACTCTTGATTCCAATTCTCTCTAAAAACACACACACTAACCAAACACCATTGTTGATGTGAATTCGGTTGATAAATCGTGTTGATTACACAAACCAATAACATGTAACAACCCTCAATCTCAAATTAGGACTACTTACTTATATTTATATAGGTTTCGATCCCTAGAGGTTTATTAAGAGAAATTGCCTCCTAGATATTCAAGCATAGTGATAATTGCCCCATAGTACAGTGAAATGCCTTAGAAATGCCCTAAACAATAACTATAATCATTCAATACGATCTCAAGCTATAAATTAGTTCTAATCAAACTTGGTGAAATGTCAATGAACCAAAAATTTTATTTCGAGAAGTTGAGTTACATAAATAATTGTACAAGACTCACAAGTTGTGATAACAACCAAAAATCTCTATAAATGTCCAACAATTCAAACACAAAGCTAATTAAAGTACATTTGAACACAAAAATATAATGACCATCTTGAAAATAGATTTATAAACTATTATGTACATAATAGTAAGCTTGAATAATAATAAGTACATAAATATATTGCAATATTTGAATAAGTCTTCCAATTAAAAGATATGCATACAACTTAAACTTATTATAAATATAAACTCTTATAAAATCCACCAATCAACATACAACTAACTCACTTATTCTTACACTCACACACCCATAATACATACATATACTTATTTGCATGTCTTAACACTAGTTGGGAACTAACCCAACACCTCACCCCATGAGTTAACCAACCCATGTCTTCCCACCACACCTCTTAACCAATAAACTCACTCCATACACTTTATTTTCTGCCATATCCACGTTTTTTATGCCCCAAGACCAGGCCACTCTCTCTTTTCACACTCAAACACAACACACACACATGCAATGGGTCTCTCTCAACTCTCCCAACTTTCCTTCTTTCTTCTTCACCATTTTTGGATTCTCCAAGGCAAAATGGAGCTTAAAACTAACTAATCTAATGTAATAATAAGTCATATGGATCATCTATCACCTAGAGTCATGTATGGTGAAAGCTTGGAGGTGATTTGGAGGCAATTACCAAATGAAATCAGCCCTTTAAGGGGGCTGATCGGCAGCAGCAAATATGGGCCAAGAACAACCCATAAACTCATGATTTAATCATCAAACAATCAATAACTAACAATAATCTTGTATGGGGTTAAGCTAAAATCAATGGGAGCATGGATAGGAAGCATCAATAGCTCTCAAACGGCCATATATGTCAAGGTTTTCATCATCTAAGGT
Organism: Erigeron canadensis; assembly: GCF_010389155.1. Taxonomy (NCBI): domain Eukaryota; kingdom Viridiplantae; phylum Streptophyta; class Magnoliopsida; order Asterales; family Asteraceae; genus Erigeron; species Erigeron canadensis. The sequence continues at coordinate 14,776,633 of NC_057765.1, forward strand.
TGTTCTCTCAAAACCGATTTCAATACATCTTTATCTATAAATTTTTCAATGATCCATTTAATGCTTTTGAGTTTGATTATCAGTAAATATGTTTTTTACAAGTAAATAATGCATTTTATGTTGAGAAAATACAAGATCTTTACATGCATGTTGTTTTTAGGATGATCAAAAGATGTTTTGGCAAGAATCATGATTATCAATTATGTTTTGTATAAGTTCAGTTGAAAATGATGATGAATGATCTTGAAATTTGTTTGAAATTTGTATATTTGATGTTAAGAGATACAAAATTAGGTAATAATCTTGTTGGTGGTAATTTAGAGGCTAAAACAAGCAACCAACACCATTGGTGGGATGCATTAACCAATAAACATTCTGACAGAATTGGTTTTCTGTATTGTACTGAATAAACTGAGCATGTGAGGTCCGTTTCAAGCAAAACTTTTAAAATAAAAGTTGTAGATAAATGAGTTAAGTTTAATCTCCAACTGGAAGCACTCAAATATCCTGAATCAAATGAAAGATATGATTTTTCTACTGAAACTGGTCAGAACTGTAATTTGGTATGAATATTTTATAAACTTTAACAATTTTTATTTCCTAATCCATAAGGTTCCAGGAGGTCATACTTGGTCAAAAGTAATTTCAATGTGTTTTGAACTTAAAATAAAATCATGGGATTTTTCTAACAATCAGAATATTGAGAACTTTTATAAAACTTTTGATGTCGCAAGCAGTACCCATTTGGGACAGTTTGTGTTTGGATAATTTTTAAGGACACCAAACATTATCTAAAAATTCACCAAAAATTCACAAAAATACTAGACACATATAAGTCGCTATGTAAAAATCATGAAGGTCCAAATAATTCGTCTTGACCCCAAAATAGTAGCCAACATTTCATAAAAATCTGAATTAAAAGGATGAAATTTGGAAGGAAACTAACCACTTGTATAATGGGCTAAAAGATGCACTAAAGACCATAATGGGCTAACCCGGCCCAAATACTAAACCCATTGAACCATAAATCAGTAGGGCCACTTGGCCCAACAAACCATAAAGTCCAATAAACAATACAACCCATCAAGCACATAACCCAAATAAGGTTAAGCCTAATAACTAAATTAAGCCCAAGTCACTTAAAAACCCATCACATTTTGGCCCAAATGATAATGGCCCATAACACTTAAACGAATTTCATGAGATAAGTGTAATCAAAATAAAACAAAGATAATTAAGTGAGATAGACATAAGTAATTACGTTAATCAAGCTATATATTGATATCACAAATGCTAATTCGCGCTAAAATCGGTTACACAACAAATGATGAATAAGGATAACATAACTTAATATGATATTTCTATATGATAACCTAAGATGCCAAGTGAAACCACAAATGAAACCAAGTTACCAAAAATCTAACAACTTATAACTACGCATGTAATTAAAGTAACCTTTTACACCATCAATCTCTACAACCAAAACAATGCGAATGTTAGCAATATACTTGGATTCCACAATTGATAGCAACATAATAAAAGTGGCATTTCTAAGTGATGGCTTAAGATAGGAACTTATGTGTATTAGTCCTATCGTAGGGATAGTCTTGGCTTTGAGATGTGATTGAAAAACGTGACAGATGTATGATGGAGCGATTGATGGGAAGTACCCATTTTGGATAAGTGAATATAATATGCGGCATATCAAGGTGAGTCATAGCCCCCTTTCAAACTATTTTATGTGTTTTACTTCGGGGTGAAAAGCATGATAATTAAAATTACTTTCTATACATGAAATGATTCTTGATAATATGATTATGAAATGGAATTGTCTTGTATGTTCAATTTGATAAATGTTTTATGATGAGCTTGAGTTCTGTCAACCCGTTTTCTTTCGGTACACTGCTATTTACTCCGAATATGGAGGCCTGTAGTTAGATAGTTGCGCAACTAGGATTTGTCCACCCACCCAACGTGTAACGGTGGGATGTTTGGTTGCCTTTGTGATGGCCATCATTCCCAGTCCGACCATGCGGTGTTCTGGCTACCTTAAATTTGAATGGTCGTCTCCATGGCACGACCCTATTATTATTAATACGGCACTTGATTGATAGCTTGTGCCATGAAATGAATTATATATATATTGTTGGACTTGATAAAATGGTAGTACTAGTGGCTCAAGCATTTACTCATCAAAATTATGTAAATTATGCCTTTGTGGCTAAATAAAATTGATATTGAATTATGCCCCTGTGGCTAAGTGAAATTGATATTAATATTGTTGATAATTGGAAATTGTTTGAACATACAGATTGGGTATCGTTCCTCATATGATATCTTGAAAGACGTTGAAATTGGTGACATTGAAATGATTTTGGTATAATATACGATTAATCGATTTATGTGCTTTTTCTCTCATGATGATTTGACAAATGAGAACCTGAAATTTTACTATGGACTTTTCCAAGTCTTGAAATGACATTATGGTATTTGGAAAAAAACTGATAATTTGGAGATGAGAATTTTTGTCGGTCGTATGGTTTGAGTATTTTGAAATATACCAATAATATGTTTTTCTAAGTGTTGAAATGGTTATGTACCAAGATTTCTATAAAAACCTATGCACTCACCAACTACGTTTTCGTAGTTGACACTTTTTGTTCATGCTTTTCAGGATATAAGCTTAAGCATTGAGGATTTATATGCTTCATGATTATTTGCAATGCACCTTGGAGTCAAAGATCAAACCTTGTGATGGGCAATGGAATCCGCCTTGATCATTGTAGTTTACTATTTCATGTGCTTGTTATTTGTTTTGTGGACTTAATATCCAAGTATGGTGGACGCATTTGTACTTGGAAATTGGTTCACATACTTGTACATTTGTAAATTATTTTTATCAAATAAAGCTATGGTGAATGTTATTTATAATCCTTTGTTTTGAATACTCGACTTTCTGTACATCTCATTGTTTCTGCCTAAGTTGGGGTGTTACATAACAAATATGGAAGAAGCAATACAGACGCTTGATACTATAAATGAAATGAAGGAGTATGGTATACCAATTCCTAAAATAGAGAATGGTCAATCTAGAAAACAACAAGTAAAGAAGTGCTATACTTGTCGTGAGAAAGGCCATATAGCTATCGAATGTCCAAATAGGAAGGTCAAGAATCCTAAGAATGACAGTCAAGTCAAGTCAAAGGATGTTAGTGATATTCCTAATCCTAAAGGGAAGGGTAAACTAGTTGAACAAGTAGCTTCACCAAAATTTATAAGTGCATATAAAAGGGATTATTTTGAGGAGTATGCAAAAAGACATCCTGATAATAAAAATGCACAGAAATATGTTAAGTTACTTAGAAATGTGTCATATGGAGAGTCTATTGTTACAGATCAAAGGATTAGTGTCAATAGATCTATGACTCCAAAACGACAGGGACCTTCACAGAATACTACCTCTAGTAGTGTAAGTCTGAGTCGTTCTCGTACACCTCAAAGGAGTAATTCACCTAGGAAGATGGCTCAACAAAATCGATCTCCTCCTTCTAGAATTAATAGTTCGTCTAAATTCTATGATCGATTAGGAAGTCAACCTAGATTTGGTACTCACTTACCAAGGAATTCACCTCCTAAGACTCATTTCACTTCACCTAAAAAACAGTCTGTGACACCATCGTTATCCAAGGCTCCATTACAGAGCGATGTATATTGGACCGAATTGATCATTAGAGATGAATTCGGCAAACCTAAACCTCAAAAGGTTTGGGTTCCCTTCAGAAACTAACCATCTTATCATCTAATGTGCAGGGAGAACCAAGGAAGCCTATCAGTCTTTGGTATGTTGACAGTGGATGCTCTCGGCACATGACAGGGGACAAGAACGTTTTGTCCAATTATGAAGATGTAAATGGTTCGTATGTTAGTTTCGCAGGTCCCAAGGGCGGCAACATCTCGGGCCAAGGTGATGTTGTCAATGGGAAGATTACGCTGGAGAAAGTCAATTATGTGGAACAGTTATCACATAATTTATTAAGTGTTTCTCAGATTTGTGACAAGGGTAACACTGTCCATTTTAATGAGAAAGAAGCACTTATATTGAAACCAGGATATGTTATTCCTGAAGACTGGATCCTTCTAAAAGCTCCTAGGAAGAGAGACATCTATGGCCTTGTGTTAGGTGTTGATAATCCAGAGGAGTTTGTTTGCTTGTTATCAAAAGCAAATGAATCTGAATCGTTACTATGGCATAGAAGAATGAGACATATCAATTTCTGAAAGATGAATGACATTGTTAAACATGGTTTGGTTGACGGCCTTCCCATGAAGCGGTTTGGAATGGAAGACAAATGTGTACCTTGTCTGAAAGGTAAACAACAGAAGTCTGCCCATAAACCGAAACAAGAAAATTCTATTGCCTATCCTTTTGAGTTACTTCACATGGATTTATTTGGTCCAGTAAATGTAAGAAGTATCGGTGGGATGTATTACTGTTTCGTGGTTACTGATGATTACTCAAGATTCTCATGGGTATTCTTTCTTAAATCGAAAGATGAAACTCCGCAGATTTTGATAAATTTCTTTGTCGAAACTGAAAACATTTATGGAGTTCGTGTTAAGAGAATCAGGAGTGACAACGGAACTGAATTCAAGAATAATGTGATGGATGTCTTTTGTTTGTCAAAGGGAATCCAACATCAATACAGTTCTCCGTATGAACCACAACAGAATGAAGTTGCTGAAAGAAAGAATAGGACTCTAATCGAGACAGCCAGAACTATGCTTGCAGATTCAGGGCTTCCTACTATGCTTTGGGCGGAAACAGTGAATACAGCTTGTCGTATTTTAAATAGGGTTAATGTAGTTAAGCGTCATAATAAGACATGATATAGCTTCTACATAAGAAGAAACCGAATTTACAGAATGTTGAACCATTTGGTGTACCGTGTACTTTCTTGAAGTATCTACCTCAGTCAAAGTTTGATTCAAAGGTTGAAAAGGGATTTCTCATGGGTTATAAACCGGGAACATCAATTTGACGAGTTTACAACAAACAGACCGGCAAAGTTGATTTGGGAACGAATGTCAAAATTGCCAGTCATAAGCCCGCTATTCATTCTGGAAGTGGCAAAAACTTCGATTACGATAGTGTGTTTAGTTCACTACATGGTCTTGATTCTTATTCAGATCCTGAGACAATTGACTATGTGATTATTTTAAGAGATCACATGGATAATACTCCTATATCTCCGCCTACTCAGAATGTCGATACTACTCCAACCAACGTTGAGTCTACTACTGATGTTGATGAAAGTGGTAAGGACAAGGATAAGACACTAGATTCAGACAATAATGAACCCGCAAACACTACACCACCTACTCCATCTAAGGTTACACTGCCTGATGATGATCCTATTTCTGAAGAATCGGAAGATGATTTTAGCTCTCCTGAGTTTCAGATTAGAACAAATTTAGGAGAAAATCTGAATGTTGATTTGGTTCCTCAATATCGAATTAATAAGGATCATCTAGTTGAGAATATTCTTGGAAATGCTACAGAACCTGTTCGAACTAGAAATCAGTTGAATAAGGATCTGACTAGTTTGTTTTGTGAAGTGAAAGACACTGGATTGATAACTGAGTGTTTATATTCTGGTTTCATTTCACAAGTAGAACCTAAGAATGTTAAGGCAGCACTTCAAGATCCATGTTGGGTTGAAGCTATGCAAGAAGAATTAGCTCAATTTGAAAAACTTGGAGTTTGGGAGTTAGTAGATGTGCCTAGAGGTAAAGAACCAATTGGAACTCGTTGGGTATATAAATGCAAACGAGATGACAAAGGGATTGTTACTAGAAATAAAGCACGTTTGGTTGTTCAGGGGTTTGCACAACGAGAAGGATATGACTATAACGAAACTTTTGCACCAGTTGCTAGGATTGAAGGTATAAGGTTATTTTTAGCTTTTGCAAGTTTCAAAGGTATAAAGGTGTATCGGTTAGACGTTAAGAGTGCCTTCTTGTACGGTGAAGTTAAAGAAGAAGTGTATGTTCACCAACCACCGGGGTTTGAAGATCCGAATTATCCAAGAAGAGCATATCGTTTGGATAAGGCTCTTTATGGTTTGCATCAAGCACCCAAAGTGTGGTATGAAAAGTTGTCGACACATTTGTTGACAAATGGGTTTACAAAAGGATCGATAGACAACACATTGTTTATCAAGTGGAAGAAGCGAGATTATCTAATTGTACAAGTTTACGTGGATGATATCATTTTTGGTTCATCTAATATAAAGATGTGCAAAGAGTTTGAAATGAGCATGAAAAATGTATTTGAAATGAGTGCTATGGGGGAATTACAATTTTTCCTCGGACTACAAGTAGATCAAAGGAAAGATGGATTCTTTATTCACCAGTCTAAGTATGTCGATGACATCTTGGAGAGGTTTCAAATGCTAGAGTCCAAGACATATGGTACTCCTATTCAGCAAAATCATGGTTTAGGAGTTCTTGATCTGAAAGATGAACTTGTGGATGCAACTTATTATCGTGCTATTATTGGCTCATTGATGTATCTGACTGCTTCGCGTCCAGATATTATGTTCGCTGTTTGTCTTTGCGCTACATTTCAAGCTAGTCCGAAAAAGTCACATTTGACTGCAGCAAAACGTATTCTACGTTATCTTAAGGGAAACCAAGGGCTTGGTCTATGGTATCCAATGGGAGGAACGTTTGATTTTGTTGCATATACTGATTCGGACTTTGGCGGTTGTAACAATGACAGAAAGTCTACGACTAGAGGTTGTCAGTTGTTAGGAGGAAGATTAGTATCGTGGAAATGCAAGAAGCAGACATGTGTTCCTCAGTCTTCATGTGAGGCAGAGTATATGGCTGCTGGTAGATGTTGCTTCCAGGTATTGTGGATTCAGCAACAATTTCGAGACTACGGTATGGATTTTCTTGATACTCCTATTAGAATAGACAATAAGTCAGCTATAGACATTACAAATAACCTTGTCATGCATAAGGTCACCAAGCATATTTATATTAGGCATCATTTCTTGCGTGATTGTGCCCAAAAGAAGTTAATTCATTTGGAAAAGGTTATAACCGATGATAATTTAGCTGATCTGTTGTAACACCCCAACTAAGGCGGAACAATGAGATGTACAAAAAGTCGAGTATTCAAAACAAAGGATTATAAATAACATTCACCATAGTTTTATTTGATAAAAGAATTTACAAATTTACAAACATGTGAACCAATTTCCAAGTACAAATGCGTCCACCATACTTGGATATTAAGTCTACGAACCAAATAACAAGCACATGAAATAGTAAACTACAATGATCAAGGCGGATTCCATTGCCTATCACAAAGTTTGATCTTTGACTCCAAAGTGCTATGCAAATAATCATGAAGCATATAAATCCTCAATGCTTAAGCTTATTTCCTGAAAAACATGAAGAAAAAGTGTCAACTACGAAAACGTAGTTGGTGAGTGCATAGGTTTTTATATAAATCTTGGTACATCACCGTTTTAATACTTAGAAAAACTGATTTCTATTACATTTCGAAATATCCCAACCATATGATCGACAAAATTTTCATATCATGTTATCAAGTTTCCAAATACCATAATGTCATATCAAGACTTGGAGAATCTATAGTAAAATTTCAGGTTCTCATTTGTCAAATCATCATGAGAGAAAAAGTATATAAATCGATTACTCGTATATCATACCAAAATCATTCGGTTACCAAAATCATTTCAATATCACCAATTTCAACGTCTTTCAAGATATCATATGAGGGACGATACCCAATCCGTATGTTCAAACAATTTCCAATTATCAACAATATTAATATCAATTTCACTTAGCCACAAGGGCATAATTCAATATCAAGTTCATTTAGCCACAAAGGCATAATTTACATAATTTTGATGAGTAAATGCTTGAGCCACTACTACTACCATTTTCAAGTCCAAGCTTTATAATACTTCTTATCTTTGCACAAGCTGTCAATCAAGTGCCTTACTTACTTGGGGTCGTGTCATGAGGACGACCGATTAAACTTACGTAGCTAGAACACCCTAATGGTCGGACTGGAAGTGATGGTCATCACGAAGGCAACCAACCTTCCACCGTTACGCTCTGGATGGGTGGACGACTCCTAGTTGCGCAACTATCTAACTACAGGCCTCCCTCAGGAGTAAATAGTAGTGTACTGAAAAGAAAACGGGTTGACAGAACTCAAGTTCATCATATAACAATTATCACATGGAACATACGTTATAACTTCCTATCATAATCATACTTATCAAGAGTCATTTCATATATCAAACTTTCTTTCAAGAAACACTTCATATATATATATATATAAAATAACTTTACTTATCATGTTTTTCACCCCGAAAGTTAAACACATAAAATAGTTTGAAAGGGGCTATGACTCACCTTGATATGCCGCATATTATACTCATCTATCCAAAATGGGTACTTCCCATCTATAGCTTCCTTGACCATATATCCACTATGTTCCTCCATCATTTTTCAAGCCAAGACTATCCCTACGATAGGACTAATATACGTAAGTTCCTATCTTAAGCCATCACTTAGAAATGCCGCTTTCATTATGTTGCTATCAATTGTGGAATCCAAGTATATTGCTAACATTCGCATTGTTTTGGTTGTAGCGATTGATGGTGAAAAAGGTTGCTTTAATTACATGCGTAGTTATAAGTTGTTAGATTTTTGGTAACTTGGCTTCATTTGTGGTTTCACTTGGCATCTTAGGTTATCATGTAGAAATATCATATTAAGCTATGTTATCCTTATTCATCATTTGTTGTGTAACCGATTTTAGCGCGAATTAGCATTTGTGATATCAGTATATAACTTGGTTAACATAATTACTTATTCCTATCTCACTTAATTATCTTTGTTTTATTTTTATTACACTTATCTCATGAAATTCGTTTAAGTGTTATGGGCCATTATCAATTGGGCCTTAAGTGTCATGGGCTTTTAAATGTTTTGGGCTTACATTAGTTATTGGGCTTTACCTTATTTGGGTTAGGTGCATAATGGGTCATAGTGGTTATTGGGCTATAAGGCTTATTGGGCCAAGTGGGCCTACTGATTTGTGTTCCTTATGGGTTCATTATTTGGGCCGGGTTAGCCCATTATGGTTGTTAGTTCATTACATAGCCCATTATGCCATTTATAAGATTACTTACAAATTTTCTGTTTTATACTTTATTTTTAAGAAATGTTAGCTACTATTTTGGGGTCAAGACGAATTATTTGGACCTTCATGATTTTTACACAGTGACTTATATGTATCTAGTATTTTTGTAAATTTTTGGTGAATTTTTAGATGATGTTTGGTGTCCTTAAAAATTATCCAAACACAAACTGTCCCGAATGGGCACTGCTTGCGACATCAGAAGTTTTATAAAAGTTCTTGATGTTCTGATTGTTAGAAAAATCCCATGCTTTTATTTTAAGTTCAAAACACATTGAAATTACTTTCCACCAAGTATTACCTCCTGGAACTTTATGGATTAGGAGATAAAAATTGTTAAAGTTTATAAAATATTCATACAAAATTACAGTTTTGACCAGTTTCAGTAGAAAAATCATATCTTTCGTTTGGTTTAGTATTTTTGAGTAATTCCAGTTGGAGGTTAATCTTAACTCATTTGTTTACAACTATTATTTTGATAGTTTTTCTTGAAAATGTCCTCACATGTTCAGTTTATCCGTTCTAAGATAGGAGATCAATTCTGTCAGAAAGTTTATTGGTTATATCAACTCACCAATGGTTTTGTTTGCTTGCTTTAACCTCTAGTTTCCCACTAACAAAATTATTACTTTATTTTGTATCTCTTAACATCAAATATGCAGATTTCAATCAATTTCAAGTTCATCAATCATCCTTAAAAGATCCATCTCATGTCCCATATCAAAACCAAATTAAACTAGTGCAAATCTAAGCATACATGTAATCATTTCATCATATTAACAACAAATCTTTATCCATCTTCAATTCAACAACTTAAAAACATATTTTTATGAAAAACTCCAGAAATATATTCGTCAAAATATATAAAAATATGACCATATTTCATAGGAAAATCACTTTAAAAGTTATTTAATCTATAACAACACTTTTGGGTCTTAAACTTGTTGAATCCTTGAATCTTTCTTCTAGATTTCGACATGCATGAGCATGTGGAAGAAGATTCTATCAACTTGCCTTCATCAAGTGTGTTTTTCAAAGAAAACATGAAGAAAATATAACTTTTTGATAAAGATATTTTAGTATATACAAAAACAAGATAGATTAAACAAAGAGATGAAGATTTATACCCTTGATGAACTCGGATTTGAAAGTGATTTTGGGCAGAAATTTCGTGGCCCTATAAGCTCTAAACAACCCTTATTCCAAGCTTGAAATAACCCTTAAAACTATCTTGAATCAACCCTTGTTTAATCCTTTAAAAACCCTTATTATTACTATAACTTTAGATTGATTTCTCTTGCCTTTTTCTTTGTTATTGGAGCTGAAAATTTGAAGAAGAGAATGGAGGAAGAGTGCAGAAAATTTGAGAGAGAGAAAGAGATATGTGTGTGTTGGTGAGAGTGAAAAGGATGGTGGAGTGTGAAGGATGGTGTGAAGTGTTGTAGTAACCAAAGGTGTCTTGGGAGTGTAAGGATGAAACATCTAGTTATATTTTGATTGGGTGAAGTGTATGGGGAGGAGGGGGCTGGTTTTAGGGTGGTGTTTTTAGGAGGGATTTTGAATTTTTGGAGTGTATTTTAAGTGTGTATGTATTTGTATAACATGTATGTAAGTATGGATGCATGCATGGACATTTAAATTAACTAGGTAGAAGACTTTTAAGATATATTTTGTGTTCATATGTGTATATATATATCCGTGTATGTGTATATACATTTTATATCTTGGATTTGTTACTTAACTCTTTAGTTATAATCTTGCATTTTTATTAGACAAACATATTTACTTATTATTATTCCACTCTTTTGCATGAATAAGATTTATAAATAAATTTTTTTTTTTTGAGATGGTCATTATATTTTTGTGCTCATATGTACTTTAATTAACTTGGTGTTTGAACAGTTGGATATCCATAAGAAATTTTTGGGTTGTTATCTCATCTTGTGAGTCTTGCATAGTTATTCTTATGATTTAACTCCTTGAAATTAAATTTTTGGTTCACTGACATTTTCATGAAGTTCAATTAGAACTAAATATAGTATGAGATTGTCTTGAATGATTATAGTTTCTGTTTATAGCATTTCTAAGGCATTTCACTGTACTAGAGGGCATTTAGCACTAAGCCCCAAATGTCTAGACGGCAATTCTCTTAATAAACCTCTACGGATCGATACCTAGATAAGTATAAGTAAATAGTCTTAATTGGAAATTGAGGGTTGTTACATCTGTATACCAAAGCATTTGATAAGACTCGATTTGAGAAGTTAATTCTTCTCAATGGGATGAAGAATGCTGATTTATATTAAAACTCTCAAAGAACTAAGTTTGTAAGTTTGTGTCTGTAAATAGCTAGAGTCATAAAAATACAAAAAGAGTTCTTAGTGTCATGAAAACCATAAAAATGTGAAAAATGACAAAATGACAAAAAAATATGGAGAGATTTAAGTTAATGCTGTCAGATGATTAGAAGTGAGGATACTTAGCTTTTAAGTCTGCTTAATCGTAATATAACTGCTTAGTTCAGTGATTACAATTTGCGATATATTGGTAGACACAAAGTAGCAAGGTTTCCTTAATCTGAACTCAAATTATACAATGTTCTTGTGGGAAACATATTCAGATATATGGCTGAGAATGCTTGCTTTTCAGTAATGAATTAATCTGTTCCTTACATTTTGTGAAAGATCTAGCATTACTATAAGATTTGTTCAATGTATAGGCAAAAACCTCTACCAATCATGAGCATGAAAGTTAAATGTGATATGGTTCATCCATGAAACTCACCTTAGATCGGTGAAAGGATTAGTAACGTAAAGAGTTGTAGATGGCGATGATGACGAACGAGCAATTTATCCTAATAGAAAATACGATTTGATTTATAGTCTTGGTTTAAACATAATTTATTTATAATGTTATTTATCAATACACTTGTCAACGTAAGAAACTTTGGGTTCTTTTAAAAATATTTATTTTTAAAATATTTATAAATGATTTCTCATTTTATCTTTATAAAAATCTTTCATAAGTTTTTGTTAAAAATACAAATTATAAGCTATCAATTAGCTTAAGATATGAATAAGAATAAGAAGACATTTGAAAGTATTTCTTTGAATTGATATCAAATATATTCGAAGACGAATACGAGTGTGTATGGATTTATATACATATAACGAAGAGATACTTTAAATAGTAGGACTATAACTAATACAAAATGTATTAATCATAGGATGAAGAGATACCTTAAATGGCAAGAAAAACTAATATTATATTTCAAGTTGTGTTAGGGTTGACATGGGTCATGTAGTATCCCGACGGTGAACCAAGTTGCGTTTAGAATGCGAAAAAAAATCGTTGGCGAACTACAATCCGCTCCGTTGGTATACCCCAAAGATGCCCAAGGTCAATGGCAATCACGTTTAGAAATATAATATGGTTAAAAGGCTATCAAGGATATATTCTATCCATAAATCTGACAATTCGAGAAAACGAAAACAATTCACAGTTGGTGAATAGCGATTATATAAATATTCATTTATACTTCATTGGAAGTACATAAGGAGATTTATATAAGTTTAGATATCATGTACTTCAATTCTATAAAAGTACCAACAATTTATTATGTGTATAAAAGACATATTCAACGTATTTAAATGTAAGTATGTATTAAAATGAGTATAAATAAGTTGACAAGCATTTTGATAGATAACATATAATTCTAAAATCAAAGAGAAAAGTATAGTAAGGTTTTATAAAAACACTTACAAGTTCGGAGAATTAAAAATTCTATGATCAAAGTAACGATCTAGGAAAGAGCTCTGAAAAAGATCTTGAGAAAATTGAATATAGCTTGGACTTGTTTACTTGAAGAATATGGAATAATCCTAACTCCATGTTACCATTGTATCTAGGCTTTGAGAAGTTCTTGATAAAATTTACGATAACAACGTCGTGATTACAAATTGCTATCAACGAATTCAAGACAACATTGGTTGAATTGAAAGCTCGGGACGATGAAGGGTTGTGAAATATATGCTTGAACTTGAACGAGTATGGATCTTGGAATGATAGAGATTTAAGAAGAGAAGTTTTGATTATGTGAATTAGCAAATTGGAATGAAGACATAAGCTTGCTATTTATAGTAAAAGTTTTGGAAAATGAATGGTAAAAAGTGGTGGTGATAAGGAGGTGATTCATCAAGTTTTTCTAAGGTGGTGATGTGGTGGATTTATGGTGGAAGTATAAGGAAAGTGGTGATGTGTTCAATTTGCCATGGTTTAGAACAAATATCTAGTTTTAATAAGTTTATATAATTTGTTTAAGTATATAAAATAATTATTAGCTTTTTATAACTTAAAAGTAATGTTTATAAAAGATGGTGATGTGTTCAAAATGTGGTGAAATGATATAGAAAAGGGTGATGTGTTCAAAACCTAATGGTTTAAGAAATATCTAGTTAATCAACTAATTTAAACCTCCTTACTATTCATGACTTTAATTAAATTTTCCGATTTTTCGAGTGTGTTATTTTATGAATTAAAAATCATAATTGAGTGTAGAAATACTAGAAATTAGGTTTCCCAAAGTCTTAAGTCCATACGAGAAAGACTCACGCGAAAAATAAATGTTTTATGATTTTTCAAGGAATATAACAGTTACTGAGTGATTACGATTGTGACATTAAGTATCATCCTGGAAAGGTGAATGTAGTAGCCGACGCGCTAAGCAGAAAAGAACGAATCAAGATTTTATCAATTAAAGAAGTTGATCGTATAAACTTGAGAGAACGCGTGATCGCGGGTCAAGAGACTGGATTGGGGTCAGGCAGAAGGGTTAGGCCCAATCGCTCAAGAACTCGAAGTCGATGATAAAGGAGTCAGGAAGTTCAAGAACCGAGTTTGGATCCCTGCAACTAATGGTGTTAGAGAGATCATCATGCAGGAAGCTCATAGTTCAAGGTACTCGATCCATCCCGGTGCTGACAAGATGTACAAGGACCTGAAACTAGACTATTGGTGGCCTGGGATGAAAAGAGAGATCTACGAGTATGTCAGCAGGTGTCTGACATGTTCTAGGGTTAAGATTGAACATCAGAAACCTTCAGGGTTGTTGAAACAACTGGAAGTCCCGGTGTGGAAGTGGGAAGATATCACCATGGATTTCATCATGAAGTTACCTCGTACAAAGAACAACCATAACTCTATCTGGGTGATAGTAGATAGACTGACGAAATCAGCTCGTTTTCTTCCAATTCGTGATGACTATCCATTGGAAAGACTTGCAGAAATCTATATAGAAGACATTGTGACCATGTACGGTGTCCCTTTTTCAATTGTGTCAGACCGAGATCCTCGTTTCACTTCTGATTTTTGGCAGTCACTTCAAGAGGCATTAGGTACTAGACTAAACTTGAGCACCGCCTATCACCCACAGACGGATGGACAGAGCGAACGTACAATTCAGACGTTGGAGGACATGCTCCGTGCCTGTGCATTAGAGTTCAGAGGGAGTTGGGACAAACATCTCCCATTGATCGAGTTCTCGTACAACAACAGCTATCATGCGAGCATTCAGTGCATACCATTTGAGGCTTTATATGGACGCAAGTGCAGATCACCACTTTGTTGGCTTGACGCCGGTGAGAGAAGTTGGTTAGAACTTCCGGTCGTACAGTACACTACTGACAAGATTGCTATTATCAAGGAGAAGCTTAAAGCTGCTCAAAACAAACAGAAATCGTACGCTGATAAACGCCGCAAACCTTTAGAGTTCCAGGTGGGCGATAAAGTTCTGTTGAAAGTTTCGCCTTGGAAAGGTACTGCCCGTTTTGGCAAGAAAGGCAAACTGGCGCCTCGGTACATTGGACCTTATAAAATCATCAAACGTGTCGGGCCAGTTGCGTATAAATTGGAACTACCGATAGAACTTGGCAATGTTCATGACACTTTACACGTGTCCAACTTGAAGAAGTGCTTGGCTGACGACCCGACCGTCATCCCTGTTAAAGACGTTCACATCGACGAAGGGCCTGGGTTTACTGAAGAGCCCATTGAGATCATTGACAAAGATGCTAAACGAACTAGACAAAGTAGAGTACTGTTAGTACGTGTTCGATGGAGTGCTAGTCATGGGTATAAGGACACCTGGGAATGCGAGGACTTCATTAAGAAGAAGTACCCTCATCTTTTCAATCGACAAAACTCTTAATTTCGAGGACGAAATCCTCAAAGTGGGGGAGAATGTAACAACCGCCTTACGAATATTCTAATTAAGTTCTTAGATCATACTTTCGCCATCTGAACGGCTAGACAGTCCAATCTACTCAAGTTTTTGACGTACTTTAGACTCAAAATATGTGCTTATTTGAAGGTCAATTAGATCTTAAATCTTGATTTATGTGACGGATTATGAATTAAATTCGATAAAATATGAAGGTTCGGTTCATAAATGCTCGTGTCCATAAGTGTTCTAGTACAAAATGTTCACAACTAGTCCCTTGGAAATACCTAGTGCATTCATTTGGAAAAGGTATAAATAGAATGTTGTAGTGTGAGAAAATTCACTATTCATTCATCACCTCCATTTCTCACTCTCTCTCTAAAAACACCACCATTTTCACACACTAAAATCACCATCTTGATTTTGGGTTGGTTAAGTGAAATCATTTGTACTTTCGGGTTCCTTGTGACGATCAAAACACGTTTCCAACAACAAATAACAGGTTATAACAACCTCTTTTGAGATTTTGATCAAAACAAAAGTGTACTTTTTATGTTCTTGTTCTTGATGATTTGGTCCGATTTTTGTTAAGAAATCATGTTTATAAGCAATGGGTTTGTGTCTAAATGTGTTTAACATCATTTTGGTGAACAAATTGGGTCATAACGTGATTAAATTGCAAAACCCATTTTTCAAAAATGAACATAACTTGTTCTTGAAGTTCAAAGTGTTCGCACGTTAATTTGATCCTGAAATCTGAAAATGTGGTAAGAAAATAATGTTAATGTGTTAATATGTACTTATATTACATCCTAACTCGTTCCAAGATCGACTTAGACCTCTATAGACTTGATTTCTTGGTTGCTTGGGCTCGTGTTTATGTTCTTGAGCTGCTACTGCTGCTACTCGTTGTTGTTATGGTTGGAGTGTGGTTCGGTCTTGATTCACATTCTGGGCAACTGATCATATGATCAGTTTCGCTCAAATGTTGAATTGAATCAATCGAATGGCTGGTAGTGTTTGGAGTGTAAAGAAACGATCTCTTCTGCTTTATCAAGAAACGATCTAAATGATCAGATCATGAAGAACGACCTCTTTAATGAAACTAAAATGACCTCTTTTGAAGAAGAAAGTCTAAAACGATCTAAACAGAGTGAAGCGTAAAACGATCTGATGGCCAAGAACTTGTAGAACGATCTAGTAAGTTCGTCTAATGAAACGATCTAAACTAACCTAAGGCTAAGACGATCTAAATGATGAAGCAGTGAAACAATCTAAATGAACCTAAACCCAGAACGATCTCCTCCTGCTTATAAGTTATAAAACGATCCTTTCCATTTAAAAGTTGGAACGATCTCTTTTTGAAGTTTAGGACGACCTCTTGCTATGGACTTTGAAACGATCTTGACTGATTCCTTGTGTAAAACGATCTGATTTCATAAACCCATGAAACGATCCAATTTCTAAATCATGAAACGATCTTATTTAAACTTGCTTAGTACTAAACAATCTAAGGACAAAACGATCTAAACATGGCAGGACTAGAACGATCTTTTTTGATGAGTACCAAAACGACCTAAATAGAAGATTATAAAACGGCTCTTCAGCCAGAATTACGAAACTATCTGTTTGGAAATATAAAACGATCTCCTTGCTTGTCCTGGGAAACAATTTATTCTTACTCGAGTATGGAGGTGACCTGTTTGAATTGGATATCAAGACGACTACATGAGTATCTTCAAGACGACCTAATCTGCTTATGAGTCAAGACGATCTAAATAACCGAGACCCACCTATCCTTTTATTTGATCAGATAATCGACCTAGCCTTGTACATAACTCATGGACAGACCCTTGCTTGCAATATTCTTTGATTAAGAACAATCAAGACTACTCATAGACCTCAGAACTAATTCTTAAAATGGTCCAAGACAATGTTCATTTTACAAAACCCTAATCAAGTTCACTAATAAATGATGTACAGTTAATTAATGATATAATCAGGTTGTGTGTGTTCAAAGATGTACAAGTTGAGTTCAGTTCGAATACTTGAGTACATTTAAAGTCCATTTTGTGTCAAAACGTTCTAAGTTCATCAAGGACTAAATCATCGGATCATCAAGAACATTTTTGTGATGAATTAATCACTAAGTCTAATATATGTACATATCATGTGTACAACAACGTGTACTTAGGCTTCTGTCAAGATGCGCTTGGGTTTCTATAGATATAATATATCTATCTCCGTGCTTATTCTCTGTGCTCAATAACCGTACGGTACCAGATCACTGTGAGTTCACTTATCCCCTTTTTCGTACATTTTGTTCAAAGTTCTTTATCGGAGACTGAAAAGCATGAAAACTATTGTTGTACTTATATATATATGTAAATATATATATGTTCTTGAACTGTTCTACGTACTATCTTATGATCGTATGATATACTTATAAAATGATTCTAAATTATCTTCTGATGTGTATTTAGATCTTGAATGGGCAGGATCTTGAATACATAAATACTGTTATACATACTCTCTGATGTGTATTTAGATCTTGAATGGGCAGGACCTGAATATACTTATATTGATATACTATTCTCTATTATGTACTTATCGTTCTATGTATGAGTTCTATCTTTACTGCTATCAATTTATATCCCACCGTTCAGGGAATGAACCGTAGGTAATTATGGACAGCGCTGTTAGGGTAGGTCCACCCTCATTCTCTACAGTTCAGGAGGATGCATATTATCTGTGCTTATTCTGATCTAGATCATATATATAGCTTACTTGATTATGTGAGCTTACTGGTTCGTGATTGTTCATCTTTGGCCAACCGGGTTAGCAGTAATTATATACATACATATTAAGTGCATACTTGTTCTTAAAACTGTTCTTACTATTACAAAGTACTTTTAATAAACGTACTGATCTTATGACTTGTTCTTATTATACATATTATTATTATGTATAACTAATGAGTACTTTATGTGAATCTCACCAACTACTTTCGTTGTTGACCCCTTTGAACTTACATGCTTTTCAGGCTAGGCTAGTAGATCTTTTAGCATAGGAGTCTTCATCCTTTGAGCTCATTCCTTTGGAGATTGTTCGTGCGTACAAGATCAGTAGCTGTGAAGACTTCCTTTTGCTCAATTCAGTCCAAGACTTGTTTCTGTAAAGACAATTAATCGGTCTTTCTTGATTTTGACTATTCTTGGTATATTCCATGTTCTGTAATAACTTATGATACTTGTTATCTTTTAATGTTATTGGCTGTGTTTGAACTTGTACTGTGCGTGCTTGTGCTTATCTGTGCATCCCGTATATTCCGCTTTAGCGGAGTGTTACAATCAATCCGTTAAAGACTAAGTTCTATAGACTTCACATTCTAGCACTTTGATTCATAATCATGGTTACTGTTATCATTGGTTACTTTTGCCACTATTTTTATTGTAACTCCTTTTGTTCATTATAACCTCAGTGTAACCACTTTCGTTACAAATTCTAACTATCATAACCTTTCTTATTCTTATCTTTCACAAATCCTTTATAACTGGATAAAGTATTTAGTATCCAGGACATAATTCCTTAGATGTGAGATTTTCGTTATTTAAGTGAATTTTGGATTATTTAGAAGAGACGTACCCATATCGAAGATAGGGTCCTCATAGTCGTCACCATCGGTTACCATTAACACTTCCTTGTGTTTTGGTTCAGTCCTCATGTTGTTGTTCATTCTCATGGTCTAAAAACATTGGACAATTCCTTCTGAAATGTCCCTTTTCTCCACAGTTGAAACAACTACTATTGTTGCCCCAAGCTACTTCTCTACACTCCCTGGTATGATGACGTTTGCATATGTTGCAGAAAGGCTTGGTTCCAAGATAGGATGAGTTACTACTTTGTCTGACATAGTACGCTTTAATTACATTTTGGTTCCTTGTATAGGTGTTGTTCATAACTTCTCTCTTGATTCTCGTCCAACTTCCTCTTATTATCATTGCTTCTTATCTCTGCAATCTTTGTCGCTCCATTGTGACGAATCACTTGATCCATGAGATCATGAGCTAAACTAATGGCACTTGAAAGTGTAATTGGCTTTGATGCAGTCACATTCCCTTGGATAGACTGTGGAAGTCCCCAAATGTACCTCTCGAGTCGTTTGTACTCAGGAGTGACCATTGTTGGGTACAATACCGACAACTCATAAAATCTCCTAGTATATTTAGCCACATTATTCCCTTTTACTACCAAATACCAGAACTCTATCTCTAGCTTCTGAATCTCGTTCCTTGGGCAATACTCTCCCTTCATCATTTCCTTGACTTCTTCCCACGGTGATGCATTAGCTACGTCTATTCCTATAGAATTAACATATCTACTCCACCATGAAAGAGCACCACCAAGAAGTGTGCCGGTGGCATACTTGACTCGGCTGCCGTCAGTGCATTCACATAATCGGAATACTGATTCCGTTTTCTCAAACCATTGCAACAAACCTACTGCCCCTTCAGTACCATTGAAGAATATTGGTTTGCAATACATGAAATCCTTGTAAGAACATGCTCTACTAGAGTTTCCTTCCGTAGTTTTGCTAGTATTCTTGCTTGCTTCCATGGCAAGAATTTCAGCGACTTGTTCAGGTATGAGTGCATCTAATTCACCTTGTGTCATTATTATTGTTTCTTCCTCTTCATCTATGGGTTTAAGATTTGCTCGTTTTGTTTTCCTAGTTTCCTTAGAATTTACTCTCTTTGTTCTTTTCAGTGTATCCCCTTTCTTAGGAGGTGCCATGATTTCCTATATCGTAATAATAAATTAATGAGATGTAGATCACATAACATCCTCACATAATAGTAAGATGGAAACCAACACAACATAATATGCATAAAATACTTGATACATTGTTTATGAAACAAGTCAAAGGGAGATATCCTTGAAATCAAGTAATTTAGAAATTAATGTCTTGGTAGGTTAACATGTAATGGAACTATATGCAATAGAAATTTGTCATGATCCAACTTAACCACAAGCCTCTTCATTAATGTGATTTGCCATCCACGTTGTTTATTCTACTTCTAGATTTTCCTTGAGTGTTCTATCATATCATTTTCCTTCTAATTAATGAACATAAACTCTCATTTACTTCGTGCTCCTTTGTATAATTTCACTGTTTCCATCTTTTCTGGCTTTGAAATTATATATCAATGTTCCCTTGTTCTGATCTATTACCACCATTTCTGTTATCATTTGTCATCTTCATCGTGCACTTAGAGTCTGGATTATGGTTAAGACGTTTATTCCTTTTATTGGTTTCGAGAAAGGGATTACGAGAAGATTCCTAGTATTATTTGATGGTTAACATAAAAAGGTAAGATTATTATCATTGGTTATTCATGGTTAGTCTTCGGCCCGCATTGATGCTACCTTCAATGTGTTAAATTTGTGTTTATATATAGGGTGTACCATCGTCTAACCCACCACACTGTTAGCACATTGATGGCATACCAATACCTAAACTAACCACTTGAAACTAATGGGAGATTTTGATATTTCCACATAGTATTATGCAATCGTAAAAACGTTGTACACCGTTTTTAAGATAACATAATATTATGTGTTTTTATCAAAGCCGTTATTGTTAAGTTCAACTTGCTCAACGTAACGGGACTCGTTTGTCTGATTTAATGAAGTAACGAGAGAATCGAGTTTTTGGGGTCGTCTTTAGATAGGTCATCTTCCGGATGAAGTTTTCTCTAGCGGTTCATCCTTCCTTGATCTTTGTTGAAATTCTTAGGTGGGTTCATCGATGATATTTGTGAGTACGAGAGTAACTCAAGAGAATTTACGGATCCGAAGATTATAGTAAATTAGGTATCTTATTACAAAATGAGTGTTTGATAGTAGTTTATTCCATGTTTTTGAATCTAAACATACTGAATTGTAGTATTCTAATTTAGATTTAAACTCGTGTATTTCATAGAAATGTAAAGACATTCCAAGTGGTGTGGACTTCTCCGAAACACCATAATGATACAATAACGTAGTGTGGACATTCTCCGAAGCACTATAATGATTTTCAAATTCATTTGTATATTCTGCGTTTAAAATACCGATACGGTTATTTTCTACGATCAAGCACTTAGTTCTATAAGCATCGCTATGATCTAGATAGCATCTACCCGTTAAATTTAAGCAACCTTAAATTTAAGCATTGTTCTATGTAACGCATGTCTAAGCATGAATGTGAGCAAGTATGTGCAAGTAAATAATTTGCCAGGAAAATAGTTATAGTCTAAGTTCACCAATGCAACCTAATAGTTCATCTATCGGGCAACTAATGCAACCTAGTTCGTTATAACCTGTGGCTCCGATACCAATCTGTCACACCCCCAAAATGCGGAATCAAAGATGTGACTAATTTTTGTAAACAAATCACATATTATAACAAACGACCTCTAGAATGAGACGTTTTTAGAATATATCCAAAAGATTTTCTTTATTGATCATAAAAGGATAACTGAGTACACAACTAATACAAATGAGATTCTTTAAACATGACAATATAAACTAAGACATCTCCATAAGTTTTTCTTCTAGTATGCAATTTTGACTCCAAAAGTATGCATCTATGTTATGCGTCATCTAGCTCAAGTACCTGAGAATACACGTTTAAATTACGTCAACATAAAGTTGGTGAGTTCACAGTTTTTATAATAAGAATTTACCTTTGGATCACAAGATTTATATAAGATATCGCATGGATTACGAATATCAAGATAACATGGTTATTCAAACCAATAATATTTATCACATTAATATGGTAACAAAGACCAATATTTTTATTCACATGCTTATACCTTGGAAACCGAATACCTTAACATCATATGATTCACGTATATATAATAATAATACCCCTCTTGTGATGCTAAAATGCTCAACACAATCACGATATATTTCGAATATTAATTATCCATTGCAAGTGTTAGTGCGACTAACCTGGATAGGGGTGTCACCCAATAGTACTATTTATAATATTCGCGTTGTAAATTTTAATCGGTCCAAGTTCCATATAGGGGATTTCGAGCCAGAGCATTGTAATAATAAAAATATAAGCATGAATCATTTTAAACAATTGTGATCATAAAAACAAAACTGTTGTGTATTCTCGGTCCCAAAAATAGTAAATAGGGATCCATGAAATCCACCTTAGATCGGTGAAAGGATTAGTAAGGTAAAGAGTTGTAGATGGCGATGATGACGAACGAGCAATTTATCCTAATAGAAAATACGATTTGATTTATAGTCTTGGTTTAAACTTAATTTATTTATAATGTTATTTATCAATACGCTTGTCGATGTAAGAAAATTTGGGTTGTTTTAAAAATCTTTATTTTTCAAAATATTTATAAATGATTTCTCATTTTATCTTTATAAAAATCTTTCATAAGTTTTTGTTAAAAATACAAATTATAAGCTATCAATTAGCTTAAGATATGAACGAGAATAAGAAGACATTTGAAAGCATTTCTTTGAATTGATATGAAATATATTCTAAGACGAATACAAGTGTGTATATATTTATATACATATCACGAAGAGATACTTTAAATAGTAGGACTATAATTAATACAAAATGTATTAATCATAGGATGAAGAGATACTTAAATGGCAAGAAAAACTAATATTATATTTCAAGTTGTGTTAGGGTTGATGTGGGTCATGTAGTATCCCGACGGTGAACCAAGTTGCGTTTAGAATGCGAAAGCAAACCGTTTGCGAACTACAATCCACTCCGTTGGTATACCCCAAAGATGCCCAACGTCAATGGCAATCACGTTTAAAAATATAGAATGGTTAAAAGGCTATCAAGGATATATTCTATCCATAAATCCGACAATTCGAGAAAACGAAAACAATTCACAGTTGGTGAATAGCGATTATATAAATATTCATTTTTACTTCATTGAAAGTACATAAGGAGATTTATATAAGTGTAAATATCATGTACTTCAATTCTATAAAAGTACCAACAATTTATTATGTGTATAAAAGACATATTCAACGTATTTAAATGCAAGTATGTATTAAAATGAGTATAAATAAGTTGACAAGCATTTTGATAGATAACATATAATTCTAAAATCAAAGAGAAAAGTATAGTAAGGTTTTATAAAAACACTTACAAGTTCGGAGAATTAAAATTTCTATGATTAAAGTAACGATCTAGGAAAGAGCTCCGAAGAAGATCTTGAGAAAATTGAATATAGCTTGGACATGTTTACTTGAAGAATATGGAATAATCCTAACTCCATGTTGCCATTGTAACTAGGCTTTGAGAAGTTCTTGAGAAAATTTACGATAACAACGTCGTGATTACAAATTGCTATCAACGAATTCAAGACAACATTGGTTGAATTGAAAGCTTGGGACGATGAAGAGTTGTGAAATATATGCTTGAACTTGAACAAGTATGGATCTTGGAATGATAGATATTTAAGAAGAGAAGCTTTGATTATGTGAATTAGCAAATTGGAATGAAGACATAAGCTTGCTATTTATAGTAAAAGTTTTGGAAAATGAATGGTAAAAAGTGGTGGTGATAAGGAGGTGATTCATCAAGTTTTTCTAAGGTAGTGATGTGGTGGATTTATGGTAAAAAATGAATGGTAAAAATTGATGTGTTCAATTTGCCATGGTTTAGAACAAAGATCTAGTTTTAATAAGTTTATATAATTTGTTTAAGTATATAAAATAATTATTAGCTTTTTATAACTTAAAAGTAATGTTTATAAAAGATGGTGATGTGTTCAAAATGTGGTGAAATGATATAGAAAAGGGTGATGTGTTCAAAACCTAATGGTTTAAGAAATATCTAGTTAATTAACTAATTTAAACCTCATGACTTTAATTAAATTTTTCGATTTTTCGAGTGTGTTATTTTATGAATTAAAAATCATAATTGAGTGTAGAAATACTAGGAATTAGGTTTCCCAAAGTCTTAAGTCCATACGAGAAAGACTCACGCGAAAAATAAACGTTTTATGATTTTTCACGAAATATAACAGTTTTATTTTCTTAGTTGCTCGTCATCAAGATTCTTAACCTTGCTACAATAGTTCATATAATAGATTGATTAATCATATAATCAATTAGAAAGTTTAAACACGCACTTGCTCACCTAATTATGCCCTAAATAGCTTAAATTACTTTGGAAATTAAGCAAAGAACATCTTAATTGATTTCAATTAAGAATCTTGTTGAATGGAAATTTGACAGATGTCATAGATTCTATTACCAATGCCTCTATAGAGTCAGATTTGCACCCTTTAATTGTGCATAGACTAGAAAAGAGATTGGGATATGATCCACAAGCTCATATGAGAGCTAGAGCAGAGATTATGGATTATGATAATTATTATGATCCAAGATCACTAAGGGATCAGATGAAAGAACAGTCAGGGTTAACTCATACATCTTCAGAGTTAGAGTCAGATTCGGATTCAGATTCGGATTATGAACCTTAGTGCTAATGATTTTTATTTTTGTTTTTGTTTTTGTAATAATTATAAGATAAATATAAATGTATTTGTTACATTATATTTATGATATAATATTATTGTTGTAAGTTAAAATAGATAAATATTATAAGATAAATATTAATGTAATTGTTGCATTATATTTATGATATAGTATTATTTATTTTAATTTCTTTTATGTATTTATACTATTTTATTATGTCTTGACTTATGATTTATGTTCTTTATCTTTGTATATGTAAATCGTTTGAATTGCAGATAAGCTTCAAAGGATAGGTGCATTGGACGATCTTGATGCTGAAGAAGATCTAGAAAGTATCGATGATGAAGATATGGAAGAAGGAGAGTTCATTACTTCGGAAGCTGATAGAAAAAGGTTGCTTGAGACACCTTATGACTTTGATCGTGTTTTTAATGAAGATGAAGTCATTCAAGTTGAACCAATAGCTGAAGTGGAACATCTCAATCTCAATCCAATCAGAGATAGTCCAGATGAACCTAAGAATGCTGCAAGATTGAGATTTGCTGTATATGCAAATATAGTTGATGAAGGACATGACAATATTTTTGATCTATACTGGAATATAGATGCTACACGAGAGGTTGAGCTTGGAAGATATAATATACCTCCGGTGCAGCAAGATCATGAGTTTATTATTAATAGACTAATTCCAGGTTATAGAGGACATACTGGTTTGATGATACGTGATACGTATAAACCATCAATGTTTTCGGAATATGTCTCAGACAAGGATGCACCCATATACTTTTCAGTGATACAAAGTTGGTTCTATGATCACAGAATCAAATTGTTTATTATCAAGAGAAAGAAGGGTTGCCAGTACATGTCAATAAGTCAAAGACACTTCCACTCTCTCGGTGATTCAGACATGATAGATTTGGGAAGAATTAAGTATTTCAATGCTAGAGGTCTGAAGCTAGAAGAAAGGTTGATAAAGCCAACACCTTTGAAGAAGATTAAGAATCCAGATGGCACATTTCGGTTTGTCCAGAAGAGGATTAAATGTGTTAAGAAGGTTCCCGCTATCAGATGGGATCAAGATATGCTGACAGAGATGACATTTTGGCAGATAGATATCAAGTCAAGCAAAGCACAGATGTTTGTTGATGATTCACAAAAACAGATGTTGTTACGCATGTATGATCCGATGCAGGTTGTCAATTTGTCAAGAGGTGATCAAAGAAGACTTTTGGATACACCTTGTTCAGTAGTGGATTTTTGGAGAGTTAAAGAAAGACGCTATCGCAACATTCTCACACTTTGTTTGCAAGAGAGAATTCATACGAATAGCACAAGATTGTTGTTCAACGGATAGCTTTGAAGTTCAAATTTTGAAGACTTTAAAGAGATCTAGTCGCAATCGTCAAGGGGGAGTCTGTAGATGCAGATTCGTTGTGACA
Organism: Erigeron canadensis; assembly: GCF_010389155.1. Taxonomy (NCBI): domain Eukaryota; kingdom Viridiplantae; phylum Streptophyta; class Magnoliopsida; order Asterales; family Asteraceae; genus Erigeron; species Erigeron canadensis. The sequence goes on from NC_057765.1 coordinate 14,803,058, forward strand.
ATCGCAACATAGACTTGATAATCGTTTATGTTTTTAGGAACTTGTGTGTAATCATTTAAATAAGAACTTGTGTTGATATTTAATGATTACGTTTGAACTTCAATATTATATCTGTTAATGTTTTGTATTGTGTTTTTGTGTTATATATTGTTTTGCAGGTACAAGAACATAGAATTAAGGTTTATAAGTGTCGTAGAACACTTAAACGATGATTGGATGTTATGTACGAGCTAAACGAAGTAAAACAAAGAATCAAAGGGTCGAACCTCGTGCTGACGTCATCAGCATGTAGGACTGGCCTTGTGCTGACGTCAGCACGAGGCAGATCGATTGATTATTGTTTCGGGCCTAATCCTTCGATTTAGGCCTAAGCCCACACAACCCAATATGAATTAGTATAAATACAAGACCTAATCTACGAAATTAGGTTAATGATTTTCGAATCCTTGATAGTTATTCACGAATTTCGGAGCTAAGGTTAATTGTTCCTTCGTGTGTTCTTCTACACGAACCACAAGCCTTGTGCATCTCCTTGGGTTGATTAATTACTTATTAATTAACAAAAGGCAATAGCAATCTAGTTATCTCAAGAGGATTCCGCACTCTTGACATAACGAATCACATCTTATTACGATTCACGGAACAATAAGGCACCTTACAATAGTGACACACAATTCTGTTTCTTGGAAGACCAACTCACAATTTTATCACCTAAAAATTGTAAAGTACCAGAAGTGCTCTTGCGATCATGCTTACAACCTGCATGATCTGCATCTGAATAGGCAGTTAGATTGAATCCAGTATCCCTTGGATACAGAGACCTAAATTGGGTGTACCCTTCAGATAACGAAATATTCGTTTCACAGCTTGAAAATGTAAATCAGTTGGAGCAGCTTGATACCTAGTACACATACATGTTGCAAACATTACATCTGGGCGAGATGCTGTGAGATACAACAATGAACCAATCATACTTCGATATCTCTTTTGGTCAAATGGTTTCCCATTTTTATCAGCATTTATGTTTGTTCGGGCAGCCATTGGGGTAGAAATTGAAGAACATAAAGTCATATCAAACTTTTTCAACATATCATTTATGTATTTACCTTGTGATATAAAAATACCATTTGGTAATTGTTTGATTTGAAGACCCAAAAAGTAGTTCATTTCCCCAATCATACTCATTTCAAAATGATTAACCATCAGAGATGAAAAGTTTCGACAAAATGTTTGACTGGTTGACCCAAAGATAATGTCATCAACATATATTTGGACAAGAAGAACATGCTTACCTTGTTTGCGAATGAACAGGGTAGGGTCAATTGTGCCTTTGGTAAGGCCACCTCTTATCAATAAAGTAGTTAAGGAATCATACCATGCACGTGGTGCTTGCTTAAGACTGTAGAGAGCCTTGTCTAACCTGTAGACATGGTTTGGCCTTTTAGGATCAACAAAACCTTCTGGTTGTTCAACGTAAACTTCTTCTTTGAGGTCACCATTCAAGAAAGCTGTCTTCACCTCCATTTGAAACACAGTGAAGTTTCGGAATGCGACATAAGCCAAGAAAATCTGAATGGCCTCCATTCTTGCAACTGGAGCAAAAGTTTCGTCGAAGTCAACACCAGGTTGTTGGCAATAACCCTTTGCAACAAGTCGAGCTTTGTTCCTTACTACCACTCCATTCTCATCCTTTTTGTTTTTGAATATACACTTTGTTCCTATTGGCTCGGCTTTTCTTGGATTTGGAACTAATCTCCATACTTTCAGTCTTTCAAACTATGCGAGTTCTTCTTGCATTGCCTTAACCCATTCTGGATCACGAACAGCTTCAGAGACAGTTTTAGATTCGATGTTGGTGACAGAAAGTGCAACAAGACACTCGTTTACTGAAGTACGAGTAGTTACTCTGGCTTGTGGATCTCCTATAATTTGATCAGTAGGATGATTTTTCAGCATACGTGACCATTTGCGATCATGAGGAAGAGGATCTTGTTGTTGAACATCAACATCATCATCATTAAAACCTGAGTTTTGTTGAGAGATGGAATCATAACTTGGTAGAATAGCTTCCTCATAGGATGGATGATCGAAGTCAAGTGGCACATACACATTTGGAGTGTTCATCAGGTTTGTTGTCTGAGTAATATGGGTAGGTTGTTCTTGAACATTTACTTGAGAAGAATTATCAGGAGAGGGTGGTGAAGAAGAATCATTAGAAGAGGATGAGGAACTACTACTAGAAGATGTAGCACTTTGCTCAGAAGAACTTGATGATGATTCATGATTGTTGTCAAGAACTAGATTATTTGTCTGAATTGGTTCAACGGTGACTCGAGGTTCTTCATCATGAATCGGTTTGGAATTGTAGAATTCTTCAAAAAGAATATCTAATTTATCACTTGTTGGAGTTGGAAACTTCTTGAATTTAGATGCTAAAGTAGAAGTCCTTGATGAAGTACTTGAAGCACTTGCATCATTACTTGTTGGTAGCAAACTTTCTTGTTCAAAGATCATGCCTGACATCTCATCCAACCAAACATTCATTGTTTTTTGAATTGTATTTGTTCGGCGATTGTAGATTCAGTAGGCAATTGAAGTCTTGGAATAACCAACAAAGTAACCTTCAGCACCTTTCTTCTCGAACTTTCCAAGGTTCTCCCGATCATTCAAAGTATAACAAACACACCCAAAGATATGAAAATAGTTGATGTTGGGTTTGCGTTTGTTAACAACCTCATAAGGAGTCTTCTCGAAACGCTGATTGACAATGGACCGATTCTGAGTGTGACAAGCAGTGTCAACAGCTTCAACCCACATATTGGAATGCAACTTGTGTGAGTCCCTCGATAGCTACAGATCGCTCTCGAGATCGTCTATTGTTATGTCGTGAGTGCGGAATCCTCACGAGATAACTAGTTTGATTAGTTATCGTGTATATCGCTAATTATCAAGTAAATAATCAGCCGTATGATGCTATATTCGTTTCTATAAGCTATAGAACGAACTTAGTCGCCTGTTGTATGTGTATGTCGAATGTGATCCCTCACATTAGGGTATTCATTCGTATATATATGTTTCAGATCGAAATTGGGCTTGCTGGGCTTTGTTCATACGAACTTAGCAACCCAGCCCATGTAACGAAGTTAATCTTCGTTTGTACCAAACGAAGTTTATCTTCGTTTGCCTCTAATGAAGATATTCCTTATCTTCGTTAGATGTAAGACTTGGTTATATTCCTAAATGTTTCATCAACAAGGAATCCTAACACATATTATGTTTATACTTGTATAACACACAACAAACATCATACATAACATATATATAACACCAAAACATGTAATCGATCATTACCAAAACATAAAGTCCATAATCTATCAATTACATATATATAGATACGACATAAAGTAACATAATGTCTTAATCTAAAAGACAGATCAAATCTAAGTTGTTGTTGTCACATCAACGTGCATCAACAAACTCCCCCTTGACAGCAGCACCTTCGATTTCTTCAGTCTTCAAAATCTGGTCATCCATCAAATAACAATCTTCTGCTATTTGCATGGATATCTTCATGTAAGCAAAGTTGAAGAATCTTACGATAACGGCTTTCTTCATGCTTCCAAAACGGCAAGAATGAACATTCTGTATCATATAACATCCTTAGATCATTTCTTGAGAAGTTCACCAACTTCATCGGAGCATATACTTTTCTCAACAAAATCCTCTTCTTCGAGTCTGCATACATCTTCGCTTCACCAGAGTTTCGATCAATTTCCCAATTATCCATCTTGTCCAAGACGTCTTGTGCCCATTTCTTGGCAGGGACTTTGATCATACACTTGACGTCATGTTGAACATACTCAACAGTTTTATCTGGCTTGACCACTCTTTTCTTCGGTCTTGGTTCAATCTTAAACTGTGGTTTGTCTGAATCTTTCATGTTCTTTCTTAACCAGAAATCTTTACGAAGATTTTTACCGACAACATCAGCTAAACCATCATCACTTGGATTGATAATCCAATTATTTCCAAGTTCATGTAAGTCTTCTTCACATAAACTCCTGAAATGTCTCTTACACCAAGCTAAGTACTGACAACCTTCTGGTCTTTTAAGAACAAACAGCTTCAGTTCATCATCATAGAACCAACTCCAGATGATTGTCTTGTACTTTGCAGCATCTTTGTCTGAGATATGAGTCCAATACAAATTTGGTTTCCAAGTTTCCCTATCGACTATCCATTCATTAATTCTTCTCTCGGGCACATGTCGATCAACCACATGTAATGGATCATCATCTCTGAGAGGAACTGGAAAATCATTTGGACTGAATGGTCTTGTCAAGTTAATCTCATAATCAGAAGGAATCAATGCATCACCATTCTTTTAGCATATACAACAAAGTGTAAAACTTTAGTTTGGCTACTGAATGGAACTTGAAGCATTCTTTCCCGAACATCTGATCTCTTCAGATCTAACACCCTACTTTCTTCAATCGATGGATCTTCGGGAATTGAGTCCCAAACTTCATCAAACCCATAAGGCTTCTTGAATATGTTTAGGTTTGGTTCAGGAACAAATTCACCTTCCTCGATCTCATCACCATCAAAGAATAAATCTTTATAATCTGGATCATCTATTAAGATTTACACAAAATGAACACCAGAATACAAAGAATAATCATGATAATTATAATAAAGATGAAATGTAATTGTATTGAAATAAGATAGATTACATTTACATGTCATAACTTATTACATACAATCGAATATACATTCTATCTAAATAATCTTTATCATAATCAAAATCAGAAACCTGAAACACGAGGAACACCAGAAGGACCAGCACCAACACCAGAAGGACCAACATGAGAAGTATCACCTCTTGTCTCCCCCTCAATCTCTACACTCTTTCCTTTGTCTTCAACTGGGCAAGAATCATTCCTATCACCAACATTATTAGCATCATCATCGTCATTCTGACGTCTTGGTTGAACCGCTGACAATCTACAAATCTCTTCAGGAACTTCTCCCCCTTGATTCTTGACCCAGTTGATCAAAAATGTCAAGGCTGCTCGGGTATCGGTGAGATCAGACTCCAAAGTTCGAACCTGAGTCTCCAGAAGATCAACATGACGAACAAGCGAAGAATCTGAAGGAAGTCTGTAGGATAAGGAAGGAGCCACAGAGGACGCAATACTTGTGCTTGAGAAACAACAGGAATAACAGCAGCAGTTGGTCTTGGAGGATCAGGAATCGCTACTGAAGTAGCTTCAGCAACACGTCTACGCTTAGTTCTGGTATACTTAAGATCAGCACCCCCTGTCCGTTTCACCGGACTAACCGAACTGGCTCTGTTCACGGGATCATCCATATCGTCAAAAATTCCATGCAGTTCAGAATCATTCTGAGCAGCAACATCAGGATCAATTTGAGCAACACGATCAGGAATATGGCTATGTGTATCATGAACGGAGTGAGCTGAATCAGAAACAGCAGGAACAGCATGACATGCCTTACTCCAACGCTCTCTATGTAAAGCATCACCTTCTTGATCAAAAGACTGATGTGAATGATCACTTTCGGAAGCAGCAGAGACATCATGAACCAACTTAGTTCGACGCTCATTAGCAGATTCATCTGTGTCTGTCTCGGTTGCAGCAGCAGAACCGTCTGAACTATCGGCTACACCTTCATCATTCCCATCATCAGAACTATCAGAATCATCACTCGAATCATCATCAGAATCATTAGCAGAAGCATTCTCAGAACTTTCTGAGTCATCAGAATCAGAATCTTCATCATTATCATCCACAAACATATCATTCTCAAGACGAGATCGATAGTTTGGATTAATCAAGTGACCAAAAAGTGGTGGATCATTAAGACCAGCCACATTACGTGTATTTGCTTCAAGATCAGCAAAAAGACGCGAAGGCCAAGCATGAAGAACGTAGCGAGGACCTTGGTCATACACTAAGTTAGGACAGAAATGTCTAACTATGGCCATAACAAACCGAGGATATAAGAGAAATCTCTTCCTCCCCCTGGCATTAATCTGATCAAGAAACTCCTGATAAAAGTATCTCGAGAAAGGATAAGGTGGATTATACACTAATGCAACCATCTGCGACGCAGTCTGAGCAGATAGTTGATCAAAACCAGCCTTGCGATTGCTCAAACACACGAGCAATGCATACGCAAGATATCTTCATCTTCCTTGAAAACCACTCTTATCAAAAGGAAGTTTGACCGCGCCGACAAACCCCATTCTCTGAAAACATCTAAGAAGAAGTTCAAACTCATACGTCAACTCTACTTCTTCCTCTGCTTCTACCTCTGGTTCTGCACCTAAATGCAAAACAGTACGAAGCGTTGCAGCGTTGAAGTCAAATGTAATCCCTCCAACAGTAGCACGAACAAAACTATGTCCTTCAACCATAACTTCATGAGCAGTTGACCAAAAGGAATCTATATACTGCCTAACAAGTCTAGGCGAATCACAGAAAGCAAAAAATAATCTCGATCGAGCGATGTAATCAAACATCTCATGAAAATGTTCGCTATTATGCTGATCTGGATCAAGATTAAGTGCGAGATTATGTTTCTTCACAAACTGACGCGGAGCGAGAGCCATTTCTGCAAAACAAATCACAATATCGAAACAAAGATAAAATAAGCACGGTAAATGAATTGCAGACTTGAAAGACCTAATCAATAATTTCGTAAAGTAAAACTGCACAAAATTATTCGTTAAGTTGAGTTCATAAATTATAAACTGTACGAAATTAGTCACTAAATTCGTTAAGTATACAGGAACGAAGATATAATCTAAGTTTGTAAGCTATAAAGGAACGAAGATAAATCCTAAATTCGTAAGAACTAAACTGATGTTTTCACCTAACGAAGTCTAAATTCGTAAGGTCTAAACTGGACATGCATGTTCGTAAGTTATAACTTATATTCTAAGTTCGTAACTTATAAACGAAATCTAAGTTCGTTTGGACAGAAACTAACTTCGTAAGCATTGCTAAGAAACTAAGTTCGTTAAGCCTTGCTAAGTTCGTTCCTTATCAACTAAATTCTAAGTTCGTAAGGCATAATCGAAAGCTAACTTCGTTTCTACCAAATCTAACTTCGTTCGAACTAAAATCTAAGTTCGTTTTCACAAATCTAAATTCGTTTGGGTAAACCAGTTTAATGATCACAAGAATATATATATATATAATCAAAACGAATCAAATCGAAGATATATATAAAACCTAGATCGTTTTTGTGGACGAAAATAAGATCAAAAACTTACTTAGATCACGATTTGCAAAACAAATCAAGGAAACGAAGTAGATAGAGAGAAAAGAAAAGATTTTGGGTTTTTAGGGTTTTGGTCGTGTGAAAATAAGAGTAATTTTCGTTTGTGAAAAAGAAACGAAGAAAAACCCCTTTATATAGTGAAATAAAAATGGGTTAACTATGGGTCGGGCTAAAATCCATTAACGAAGTTATCCAAACGAAGATAGCCTTCGTTTGGACAAACTAATTTCTAACTATAAGAACGAAGATAACAGTTATCTTCGTAAGAACAAATCAAAGTTAGAAAATATTCCAGATTTCAGCTAAGTTCCTGAAAATTTTTCAGATTTTCATCAAAGCGATCTTCCAAAACACGACCCTTCATCGCAATGTATACATAGCAAAAACTCGTTAGAAAGCAACCTGTTTATGCCTTGTACTAAAAGTGCTATCATCCAAATTCATCATCATAATGTAAGTATATAACCGAACATTATAATCTTGAATAAAAAACCCATGGTTTAAACACTAACCATCAACAAACCTGAAAATAATCAATTTATATATGAACCTCATTACCAATGACAATTATGACACCGAGAACTTCCTTTGATCATGGATATGCGTGACGGCAAACCATCTTGAAATACTTAAGTCCCATACTAGATGTCGTCTACAAAACTAACAAACAATGAACAATCCAACAAAAATTCACTGAAGAACTTAGTAAAGTTTCCAAAAGTATGTCATAAATCACAGCATGAAATTCAAAGGAAACTAATATCAAATTTGATTATTTACATTAAATACATGAATCATAAAGTAAATAACTATTCCAAAAGCAAGTTCATGTATTCATCCTTCACATGCTCAAATCTGCATCACAAATATTATCACTACACACCAAGGATCTTATCGTCATGATATCATCCGTATAAATAACAATGTATTAATAGAAATCAGCACTCCAACTTTATCTTCTTAACCTGAACACTGCACACTTACTACAGAACTCATTAACGCATTGAGAACAAAACAGTATAATGCAGAAAATTCAAGCTACAAACACACTTAATCAGGGTTAACAAATATGAAATAACTAAAAATCTAACAAAAGATCAAGGGAGGTCATTTCTTGTCAAACCCTAAAATATCACCAAGTTATTAATCAAATTCTTAACTTGTTACAAATTAAAATTGTGAGATTTCAAATACCTTTGACATTTCACATAACACTTGAAAGATCATTTTCTAAACTTAAACAAATTAATGTCCATATTAGAAAATCTTCTTTGTAAACAAACCACACAACCTCATTAAAAATTCACATGAAGGAATTCAGCAAAACATATACTCAAATTTGAATAGGATCTCTCGTGCAATAAGAACTTATAAAAATACTATTTTGACTCAATAAAAAGAAAAATAACTCAGAATAAAAATTGCAGAATAATAAACTAATCTAAATTCTAATTAACTTGACTTTATACATTATTCACATTATGCTTGATTACTGCTGATTAGATCAGGTTAGCATGTTACATAAGTCTGCGGGTGAGAAATAATTCTCTTATTATAAGTTCTGAACAGTGACCCAACAGCGATTACCGGTATGTTTGTCCTCTTAAACACTCGGTACTTCCAGTTTCCTTTGAATATGACACTTTCGTATTACTTGAGCCAAGGACAGTCACCATGTAACCTAGTAAGTTACTCATGCCACACATTTAGTTTGCGAACTTATGTGACCCACAATCATATATACTCCCATAATCGACACAAGCATTAAAATAACAAGTATTCAATATATATTTGGAAACTTCCTTGAACAAACCATGAAACACTTTTTACATTTCATCACTGAAGCACTTTAGTATTTTGTGATTTACATTTATTTTGTAACACTTTCGGTCGTACCATGGTCAAGGGCAGTCACCTTGCAACCTAATTAGCCTAATATGTCATTTAATCACATTACTTTCATTTGCATTAATTTTGTAACACTTTCGGTCGTACCATGGTCAAGGGCAGTCACCTTGTAACCTAAGTAGCCTAATATATCACTTAATCACATTTAATTTAATTTACTTTCATGTTCAGGACTTGTAGAAGTTTCCAAATACATACTGAATAAATTTTATAATAAAGCTAGATCTTTCACAGAATTTAAGGACCAGATCTTAACATTTCTGAAAAGCAAGCATTCTCAGCCATATATCTGAATATGTTTCCCACAAGAACATTGTATAATTTAAGTTCAGATTGAAGGAAACCTTGGTACTTTGTGCCTACCGATATATCCCAAATTGTAATCACTGAACTAAGCAGTTATATTATGATTAAGCAGTCTTAAAAGCTAAAGTATCGTCACTTATAATCATTTAGCGCAGTAACCTTACTTTATTCATATTTTTTTTGGATTTTTGATTTTTCAATGTTTTTGTATTTTTCTGACACTAGATATATACAAACTTATACTAAGACAACTCTTTTTGTATTTTTATGACTCTATCTATGTACGACTTACACTACAAGGACACGAAAAAACATTTAAGTTCTTTGAGAGAAACTACTCGGCATTCTTCATACCATTGAGTTGATATAACAACTCAAGACGAGGTCCATCAAAAGCTTTAGTGTATAGATCAGCAAGATTATCATCAGTAATAACCTTTTCTAAATGAATAAGTTTTTTCTCAAAACAGTCACGTATGAAATGATACTTTATATCTATGTGCTTGGTGACTTTAAAGTTTTTCAGATTCTTGGTAATATCTATGGCAGACTTATTATCAATACAAATAGGAGTATTGGAGATATTCATACCATAGTCGCGCAATTGTTGCTGTATCCAAAGCACCTAAGAACAGCAATATCCAGCAGCAATGTACTCTGCTTCACAGGAAGACTGTGCAACAGATGTCTGCTTTTTGCACTTCCACGATATAATTCTCCCCCCTAAAAGCTGGCATCCACCTGACGTTGATTTCCTATCCAAATTGTCACCACCATAATCCGAATCAGTATAAGCTACGAAGTCAAAAGAACCATACATGGGATACCAAAGACCTAGACGAGGCTTGGCTTTCACATAACGAAGAATCCTTTTTGCAGCTTTCAAGTGTGACTCTTTCGGATTAGCCTGATATCTAGCACACATAGAAACAACAAAGGTAATATCTGGACGTGAGGCTGTCAGATACATCAAGGATCCAATGATAGCTCGATATTGAGTGGCATCGACGTATGGATCATTAGGCTTATCAGGACACAACCCATGATTAGTCTTAATGGGAGTAATAGCATCCTTAGCATCAGTCATTCGAAACCTGGTAAGAAGATCTTTGACATACTTGGTCTGATGTATAAAGAAGCCATCCTTTAGTTGATCCACCTGTAGTCTAAGGAAGAACGTTAATTCCCCCATAGCACTCATCTCAAACTTAGCCTTCATGCTCTGTTCAAATTCCTTGCACACATTGTCATCAGATGAACCAAAAATGATGTCATCGACGTAAACCTGTAGAAGCAAGTAGTCCTTCCCTTTCCATTTAATAAACAACGTGCTGTCTATAGAACCTCTGGTAAACCACTTTCCTTCAAATGAGTTGACAATTTTTCATACCACGATCGAGGAGCCTGATGTAAACCATATAAAGCCTTATCGAGACGATATACTCTATTTGGAAAGTCTGGATCCTCAAACCCGGCAGGTTGTTCTACATACACTTCTTCTTTAATTTCTCCATACAAAAAGGCACTCTTTACATCAAGCTGATACACCTTAATACCTTTATAACTAGCATATGCCATAAATAAACGAATAGCTTCAAGTCTAGCTACAGGTGCAAATGTCTCATCGTAATCAAAGCCTTCTTGTTGCTCAAATCCTCTAACCACCAATCGAGCCTTATTGCGAGTGACTACACCTCTGTCATCTCTTTTACAACGAAAAACCCAACGCGCTGTTAAAGGAGATTCACCCGGAGGTAAGTCAACTAACGTCCATACTTCAAGCTTTCGAAACTGAGCCAATTCTTCTTGCATCGCCTCAACCCATGATGGTTCCTTAAGAGCCATTCCAACATTTTTAGGCTCAACCTGAGAGATAAAGCAATAATACAAGTACCAAGTAATTGCACCAGTATCCTTAACTTCAGCAAACATACACGACAGTTTCTTAGATTGATTCCTCGTGCGAATAGAGGCAGAAGCATCACCAATGATTTGCTCGGCTGGATGATCCTTGTTGACCCTAGTTTGAGGAACCTTATCGACTGAAAGATCATCTCCCAAGTTTGTCTGCACATGTTGCTCTGGAGTTTTATAATCTGGAGTTTTAGGCTCCTCCTGATTTTCACCTTCCGTGTCATCAGTATCATAGAAAGGAGAATCAGGGAGAGGTATATGCAAGGGATCAGTAGGAACTATAGGAGCAGCCTCTAAGGTAGAATTTGCTACTTTTGTCCCACTAGATTCTCCAGATTCAGAAGTAGGCTCAACTATTGGTGAGGATCATGGAGAGTAACTACATCCTCCACAGTCGGAACACCTGAAAAAGAAACAGGACCACGAAAAGAAGTGAAGACACCATCATAATCAAAATTATTAGCAGAACCAATGTGTACAGCAGGTTTATGACTGATAATTACGACATTTGTACCAAGATCTACTTTGCCAGTCTTCTGATTGTACACACACCTAATCGGTGTACTTGGTACATAACCCAGAAAGAAACCCTCCTCAGATTTAGGTTCAAATTTCCCTTGAGGAAGAGTTTTAAGAAAAGTGCAAGGAATACCGAAAGGCTCGACATTCTGCAAATTGGGCTTTTTGTTGTGCAAAAGTTCATAACTAGTTTTCTTAAATCGTTTAACTGTCAAAACCCGATTCAGAATGTGACAAGCTGTATTCACTGCCTCTCCCCAGAAAGTAATAGGAAGCCCTGAATCAGCAAGCATCGTCTGCGGAATGTGGCTCTCCCCAGAATCAGCAAGCCCTGTATTCACTGCCTCTCCCCAGAATGTGGCTCATATGGTGCCCTGTATTCCTTTGGTCAAGCAAAATACAGTAATAGTATTATTCTTGAACTCAGTACCATTGTCACTCCTGATTCTCTTAACTTTGACTCCATGGACATTTTCAACTTGTTTAATAAAATCCATAAATCGTTCTGCGGTCTCATCCTTGGTCTTCAGAAAGAATACCTATGAGTACCTCGAGTAATCATCAGTGATCACCAAACAGTAAGACATCCCTCCAATGCTTCTTTTGTTCACAGGACCAAAGAGATCCATATGAAGTAATTCGAATGGTTTGGATATAGTGTTGAGTACTTTTGATTTATGCGGATTCTTATGTTGCTTTCCTTTCAAACACGGTACACACTTATCTTCCATCCGAAACTTCTTAACTGGCACACCGTCAACTAACCCAAGACTAATAAGTTCATTCATCTTCCGAAAGTTGATATGTCCCATTCTACGATGTCATAGGAGAGATTCAGACTCATTTGCCTTGCTCAACAAACAAAGGAGCTCCTTTGGATTATCAACACCTAAAAGTAAGCCATAGATGTCTCTCTTCCTAGGAGCTTTGAGCATTATCCATTCTTCTGGAATAACGAAACCCGGCTTCAAGATGTATGCCTCCTTTTCTGTGAAATGAACATTGTTGCCCTTATCACAGATCTGTGAGACACTCATTAAATTGTGAGTAAGTTGTTCCACATAGTTAACTCTTTCTAGAGTAAGTTGTCCATTGACGACATCTCCTTGACCGGTGATGTTGCAAACCCTTGGATCCAGCAAAACTAACATACGACCCATTTATACCAGTATAATTGGACAAGAGCTTCTTGTCCCCTGTCATGTGCCTAGAGCATCCACTGTCAAGGTACCACAAATGAAATGGTTTCCTAGGAACTCCCTGCACATAAAATGAGAAAAATTAGTTTTCATTGGGGACCCAAACCTTCACAAGTTTGGGTCGTCCCTTCTCATCCTTGAGAATCAGTTCAGTCCAATATCCATTGCTAGAAGCCGTGGGTGGGACTTGATTCTTGACTTGTCTTCTCACTGGAGAAGACTTCTGACCTCTCGTCGAAGATTTTCTTGGTGAATGAGGGCCAAAAGAAGGTCTAACACTTGAGTGAATTCTGTCATAAAATGAATTACGACTTGGAGGTGTTTGTGACCGACTCGAACTCCCACTAGGGGTTGTGAATCTTGGTTCCTTAGGGGATGAACCTTTTGGTGGAGATTCACGTCGGTGAGGTATAGTAAACGGTTTTGTAGAAGATTGAACTTTAGTCTGATGAACCTGTTTATCATTACCCAACCCCCTTTTTCCTTCCGAGGTGGAAACCTTTGAAGGAGAACCCGATCTTCGAGGTCGATATGGACATACACTGTAAACATGACCTTTTTCATGACAAGCAAAGCAAGAGAGGACCTTAACCTTTTTCTTTGTATCTACCTTATTATTGGTACTTACAGATGCACTAGTGTCCACTGACTTACTTGTTTTTCTAGAATCCTCATGGTCTCGTTTGGTCGGTGATATCCTAGACTTACTTGGGGACTTCTTACGTGCAGGCATTAGTATATGCTTCAAAACCTTAGTTGCTTCTACATTAACAACTAATTCATCTTCAGATTTGCTATTCCTAGACTGCTTAGGTAAAGGAGTTTGAGGCAACTGACTTAATTTCTTCATATCCTTAATATCAACATCCCAGACTTTATCAATCCTCTTAGGGTCAATAAATGCTAATGGAAATTCTAACTCAGTATAAACCCTACTACTCTTTCGAAGTGTCAAGTGAGTAATACTGTCTTTCTGACCGTAAGAAGTGGACGAATCTAGGACAACACCTTTCAATTTCTCTTCCTTGGTAGGTTGAGAAGAAACTCCTTTAGACTCTGTTGTTTCCTCAGTCAAATTTAGCTTAGGAGTTGAGTCTTTCGATTTTCCATCATCAACACTAGGTTGAAGTAGGACTTCAGGAATATTGGGTTCTACAGGAGTATAGTTATTGTTGAAAGGAGGAGGCATGCTATTATAAGAAACCTTAGCAGTGTCAGAATTCTTAGATGGAGAATCCTCAAACTTTTTCATATGCATTAAAAGCTCAGCAGGTCTAGCAGAATCAACCTTAGCATTTAATTCCACTATTTCTATCCTAGCATCAGCAAGTTCTTTCTCAATTGTAGCACACTTTTTAGCTAACAATGCATAAGCTTCACCCTCTTTCTACAGCCACAGCATGTTTAACTTTGTCTTTCATAGCACTAATGTCAGACTCTAAAGATCTAATCCTGTCCTTTAAGAATTTTTCTCTATCAGTGACAGTTAGATCCTTTTTAATCAACTTATCTCTTTCCTTATGAGCAGCATTGACAACAGATTCTAATTGCTTAATTTGTTCATTCTTTTGTTCAATTTCATCAAACATTCGATTAACAATTTTGCAAACATGAACAATAGTATGTAGAGAGTAAGATACCTGTTGATCTACTTCTTTACAGTCTGCCATGTAAGCAACAAAGTCATCCACACTCATGCCTGCTGGAATTTCATACTCCTTCATCTGCTCTTCAATTGTCTTTTCAACCTTTTCTGTAGCAGAATTGTCTTTGATCTCAGCAGCTTTCACCTCTCCAGAATCTTTCATATCATCAACCTCAACCTCTTCATCAGACTCAGAATCAGTATCATATACCTCAGCAGAAGATTCCATGTTCGAGCTTTGAACATTTTCATACAAATGCTCATCATTGTGGTAAACTGTGGTGTCCAAAAAATCATCAACAGAATCCACTATCTGAGCCATATCATCAACTATTTCAGCCAAATAAGCATTATTGGTCTCATCCTGTGGAAGATTCCAAACATAAGAACCATCAGGTTGAGCAGCTACGATAGCCTTGTCATTGCCATTTCCAGCAGTATCATCAGTCAACAAGAGAGCTCTACTTGCATTCTGATTAAATGGACGATTACCACCTCTATCTTGACGTGTAGGGGTAATATTGACATCTCTCTTTGGTCGTTGACATTCTTTGGCAAAATGTCCAAAGCCATCGCAGTTATAACACTTAACCTTTGACTTGTCGAAGCCCTGAGTCCCCCCAATAAGCTTTCTACCTGTTCTTTGCATAAACCTTTGCACTCTCCTAGTGATCATCGCCAAATTCCATTTTAGATCCATTTCTTCAACATCATCTGGATCTATTTGGTCATAATCTTCATCAATGAGTGTTGGATCTGTGATCCTTCCTGCAACAAAAGCTTCATGTACAACACACATTGCGGCAAATACATTCATCCTTCCCTCAGCTGATTTCATATCTATGGGCATAGATATGTAACCAGCAAAAGTAGATGAAATGTTACCAAACTTCATATTTCCAGGCTTTGTACTTTCATTAGCCTTTCTAGCCTTGTAACCAGCATCAGAAGCCATGAAACCAGCAGAATCATCTCCATCTATAACACAATCAGAACTCTCTTTCGTGCCAGAAGTACCAACCCCAGAAAAGAATGCATTAACGTCAGCTGTTGGATTTTTCTTAGTGGCATGATAAAGAGATGGATCTTGTGTGAAGTTGTCTTGGAGATCCTTTGCCTTATCCTTCATTTCTCTGTTTCTTAAAGTGGATATAACACCATCTATGCGAAGAGTTGCATAATCTGCTCTTTCTTGCAATCCATGACGAAACTCTTTATAAGCTTTCGGTAAACCATCCAACAATTTATCCACTATCTCAGTAGGAGTGTACTTAAGATCGAAATAAGCTAACTCAGCAAGAAGATGTTGAAATCTCAATATAATTTCCTCAACTTGTTCGTTCTTAGTAGCATTAAAGCAATCAAATTGTTTCTTAAGCATCTTAATTCTATTTTGCTTCAACAATGGATCACCTTCACAGTGAGCTTCAATAGCATCGAACAATTGTTTTGAAGTCTTGTACTCCTGTTTAGGAAACAGGTGCACTAATTCTTGAGGAATGCACATCCGAAGAGTAGAAAGAGCCTTAACTTCAATAGCATACAAAGATTTTTCTTCTCCTTTTAACTCTCCTACCTTGTAATTAGTTGTAACAACGTTTACAGTAAGAGTTGGCCATTCATATCCTTCGGTGATCATTATCCACATGTTCAAATCTTCTCGTTGAATATAATCTTCAAATCGGCCTCTCCACGCCCAGAAGTCAGCCAATAAAACTAACTTCGGTGGAGAATTAGTACGTCCAACGAGATGATCATGATAGACAAGAGAATTCAGGTATTGTGCAACAGCAGTGTTGGTTGAAGAGGAAGCCATTGTTTAACGAAAATGGATGTGAGAAACGAAAATAGTTTTAAATTCATAAGAGGAGTTGAAACGAAGATAGTTGCTAAATTCGTTAGTTGAAACTTAACGAAAATAGATTTAAATTCGTTTGAAGGAATGGAACGAAGATAGGTCTAACTTCGTTTAAAGGAATTGAACGAAGATAAGGCTAAATTCGTGAGGTGAAGGTGAAAGAAGATAACTTTAAATTCGTTAGAAGGAACTGAACGAAAATAAAGCTAAATACGTCTGAAGAGATTGTAAATGAAGATGAGGTTAAGTTCATTTGCTAAATTCGTTTGAGAAAACGAACTTAGCGACTGTTAGGGTGTCGGGAGGTTTTTGTGAGAAAATAATCAAATAAACAATCTCGAACCTTCAATAAGATATCGATTGGCTCTGATATCACTTGTGAGTCCCTCGATAGCTACAGATCGCTCTCGAGATCATCTATTGTTATGTCGTGAGTGCGGAATCCTCACGAGATAACTAGTTTGATTAGTTATCGTGTATATCACTAATTATCAAGTAAATAATCAGCCGTATGATGCTATATTCGTTTTTATAAGCTATAGAGCGAACTTAGTCGCCTGGTGTATGTGTAAGTCGAATGTGATCCCTCAATTTAGGGTATTCAATCGTATATATATGTTTCAGATCGAAACTGGGCTTGCTGAGCTTTGTTCTTACGAACTTAGCAGCCCAACCCATCCCATGTAACGAAGTTAATCTTCGTTTATACCAAACGAAGTTTATCTTCGTTTGCCTCTAACGAAGATATTCCTTATCTTCGTTAGATGTAAGACTTGGTTATATTCCTAAATGTTTCATCAACAAGGAATCCTAACACATATTATGTTTATACTTGTATAACATACAACAAACATCATACATAACATATATATAACACCAAAACATGTAATCGATCATTATCAAAACATAAAGTCCATAATCTATCAATTACATATATATAGATACGACATAAAGTAACATAATGTCTTAATCTAAAAGACAGATCAAATTTAAGTTGTTGTTGTCACATCAACGTGCATCAACAACTTGGAATAAGCAAGCATTGTTCTTGCAGCTTCCACTAGCGTTCGATTTCTCCTTTCAATGACACCGTTTTGTTGTGGGGTACAAACTGCAGAGAATTGGTGAGTAATGCCCTTGGATTTACAAAACTAAAAAAAAACGGCATTCTTGAACTTAGTTCCGTTATCCGAACGGATGTAACGAACTTGAAGTTGAAGATTTACTTGGGTAGAAGTGATGAAGTCAATCAAAATCTGAGTTGTTTCATCTTTGGATGCAAGAAACTTGACCCAATTATATCTTGAATAATCATCAACAATAACCAAGATGTATTTCTTCCCATTTCGGCTTTGTACTTTCATCGGCCCACAAAGATCCATGTGAAGCAAATGAAGAGGTGCTAACAAATTTGGAGATTTCTTCGGTTTATGAGAAGCTCGTTTAATCTTCCCAACAGCACACGAAGGACAGACATGCTCACTTTCATACTTATAGTCTGGCAAGCCTTCAACAAGATGCTTGTTGACCAAAGTATTGATAGTTGGAAAATTTAGATGAGAAAGCCTTCTATGCCACAACCAAGAATTGTTTGATGTAGCCTTGGAAATGAGACAAATATTATCAGTTGGTTGGTTATCATCGAGATTGACGGTAAAAAGATTATCATCGTGGTCGCCACAAAGAATGTCAACTCCATCTAGAGTTTGGACTTTGCAAAAAGATTGTCCAAAAAGAACTTGAAGATTGTTGTCACAGAATTGTCCAACACTGAACAAGTTATGACTTAATCCTTCAGCATAATGAACTTTCTTAATGACAATTCCATTGCGTACAATGTCTTCATAACCTAGGATAGGAGCAAAATTGTTGTTCCCAAATCGAACAGTTCCCATGAATCGTTCGATAAAGTTCTTGAGCAATGCATTATTGCCAGTCATGTGTTTTGAACGCTCGGAATCGAGTATCCAAACACAGATGGTTATTTCCTGCAATCAAAGAAATTTAACCGACTTTAGGTACCCACTTGAAGACGGGTCCTTTGTGGTTAGTTAACACAGGCAGGGTACATAACTTAGAAATAGCATTGAAACATGCTTTGGAATCACATAAGCATTAACAAGCACATTATCAATAAGCACATTTGGATAAAAAGTACGAACATTCACACATGAATTAAAAGTCACATGTCTACAAGCATTAACACCAATCACACGAGAACATGAATTAACATTGTTTACAACCACACATGGCCTTGCCTTGGCACCATTAACATTGTTTAACACAAAGGACTTAAAAGATGAATTGTTTGAACTAAAAGAAACATTCTTCTTGTTACTACCAGCTTTTCTCCTTCGCCTTTTCTTCTTTTTCTCAACATTAGTGAACTTAGGTACTAATGACTTAGCTACCCATTTAGTATCACTATTTAAACTCTTTCCACCTGTTGAATTGACACTAAGAAGATTAGAACGAGGATTTTTGAACACTTTCATCTTTTTAGAGTCTATTGTAGGTGTGGAAAATTCTTGTTTCTTTGGTTTATCGTGAGAAAACCACCCATATCTATCCCTATATCTAGTTGCACTATTTGAAGTATCCCTAGTTAGCGAAACTGAGCTAGACTTAGATACCTTAGGTAATGAGCTAGATTGAGAGTTAGATGAAGAAACATTAGGATTGTCTTTCGGAAGTTTCACTTTGGTGTACTTTGTTCTGGGAATGGTCTCAACTTGTTTGGTTTTGACATGATTATCCAGGGTAGGACACTTTGGTTTTAACTTATTGATTTTTGTGATGGTCTTTGGTTCAGTCTTGACGAGTTTGGAAATAACTTGTTTCTTTGAATAATATGAAGTTGGAGCTTTGGAAAATGGGTTTTGAGATTCCTCATTTGTGTCAACTTTGATTTTGGTAGATTCAATCTTTTTCTCAATTTCTGAATCAAAAACATATTCTCCCTCCATGAATTTATCAAAATCATATTTTGTGAAGAATTTCACCGGAGGTTGATTAGTTTTAAATAAGAAATTTGAGTAGAAGTATCAACACCTATACTAGCACTAAGCTTAGGGTGAACAACTAACTCATCAAGAGTATCACAAGTGAAAAACCTATAGAAGTACCATATCAAAACTAAACTATGCGCAAGTTCGTCATTAGATAAATCAGATTGCACATAATCATCAGCTATAACAGTAGCAACATTTTGACATGAACATTCAAGAGAATCAGTCAAGGTTTGAGTGGAGGTATTGGTAGATGAAACACAAGTAGTCTGGGTAGAATGGTCTACTAAAGCACTTAGGTCAGTTTGAGTAGAAACATTCACACAAACTTTCTTAGTATCTACAACAATCAATTTATCCTCCAAATTCGGACTTTGAGACTTTAAGTGATTAATAACTTTTTGTTGAGATTCCACCTTTTGTTGCAAACCTTCTATTTTTTTTTCCAAAAATGTTGATGGAATATACATTTTAGTTGGTTTAGGTGAAGGACTGACAGATTCTTGGTTTTGAAAATTCGATGCAATTTCTTCTAATTTAAAAATTGAAGACTCTTTTGTTTTGTAAGAAGCATTTAGAGCATCATAATTAACCAAAAATTCATCTTTTGGTTTCTCAACTTCATCGGTCTCAAATTCGTTATCCAATGGACGAATAAATTGTTGTACCATACCAAGTCAAAGAAATTTTTCATCATACAAAGGTTCTATTTCATCCTTGGCTTTTTGCAATGGTGTAATATTCTCAAATCCCAACCCGAGAAGAAGATCATCTTTTGCAATTTTTGACTTGTTAAAATAGGCAGTGAAATCCAATAGAAAAGTATATTCTTTTTAAATTCCTCAACTTGTTTTTAAAGATTTTCAATCTCAACGCCTTTTAGAAAACAACTATGATTTAAGTCAGAAATCTTTCTTTCGAGTTCAACATTGTTTGGTTTAGCTTCTTAAAGCTTCTTATTGAGAATATCAACATCCATTTGTCTAGCATTTGCCCGAAGCCATTCATTGGTCTTTTGAATTTCAAGATCTTGATTGGCTTTTTCAAGATCTTGAATGGTCTTTTCAAGATTATGACATTTTTGTAATAATTTAAAATCAGGAGAGGTATTCAGCTCACATTCTTTAACCAAGACTTGGTCTTTATAAGATTGAAAGTCTTGTTTAACAGCATCATGTTCAAAAAGTAATTTTGAATGTTCCTGAAGAAGTTTTGAAAATTTACTTTTAGACAATGAAATACTATTTTGCAACTTTTTGTTTTGGTTGGCTAAAGACTTAATATGAGTTGTCAAGTTTGATAAGGCTAATCTACATGACTCTTTATCCTTAATTGATGAAAAAGTAAAGTCGAGATTTACCTCATCATCCGGGTACTCATCATCAGTGCTTTCTGCTTCAAAAACCTTATCCTTAGCCAACCTCGCCATAAAGCAAATATTAGCAGAGAGATCTTCATCCTCATCATCGGAGAGCAATAGCCATTTGTCATCTTCAGCGAGCAAAGCATGTCTAGCTTCAACTTGTTTAGCTAAAAGCATATTCTGCTTGTAGTACTCATAGTTCCGTTTTCGAGGTTGCTTGCAATCAATTGCAAAATGACCAGGAATTCCACAGTTATAGCACTTTTTATCTGATGTTTTATCCTTCTCAACAACTGGTTTCTCAAATCCTTCTTTCTTCTCACCATGCTTTGATCCACTTCCTTCACCATGCTCATAACTCTTTGAATGATAATGTTCCTTCTTTGGAAATGCACTTGTAGAAGAAGTGCGGAGATTGTTGTTTGTTGGCCTCGCTTTGTAGAATTTCTTCTTGAAATGCTTAGTTACCGCGGCAAGAGCTTGATATAGTTCATCTGAGACATCATCTCTTGTAGCCATCGCATCATCTCCCTCCTCATCAGATGAAAAAACAACTACCATTTGCCTTTTAAGAGCTTCAGAAACCTTCTTTCCAACAATCAATGCCAAAGGATCAGACGATACAACTTCTGGCATTTTGCTTGATGAAGCTTTGTTTAGAACTTGATGTTCATTGAGTTTGAAAGATTCATGAAGATTATGGATGGTGAACTTGGTCAGATTTTGATGTTGCTTAATCTGCGTTCCAAAATCTTCCCATTCTGGACCAAGAGCTTTGATGAATTTGATGTTTAACTCAATCTATGATTTCTTGACATTGTTCTTCCTAAGTTCATTTATGACATTGCAGAATCTACAGTAGACAGTCTCTAGAGATTCATTTGGCAATTTGCTGAAGCTGTCAAACTCAGTCAACACATTTGTCAATCTTATTGTTGAAGTCACGTCAGATCCTTCCATTTGTCTTGCCACCTCCTCCCATATCTCCTTGGCTGTATCATAAGAATCAACAGAACCATAGATTTCATCTGGTAGTGCTTTGTATAAGCATGATCTAGCTCCGTTATCTGCGGCTGTTCGATCTTTTTGTTCAGCATCCAAAAGATCAAGAGTGAGTATTGCACCGGTAATGGGACGGCGATGAACTGCATGTCCATTAAGAATGGAAACTTTAAGTAGGTGACCATTTGGTTGACATTCCACATAGTCCATAAATCTTTTCTTCCATAGTCCATAGGAACCACGGTAGAGAACTGGAGGTCTTGTATCGGAACCTAATGCCAATGCTTCACGAGAAGCCATTTGAACTTAATTTGATTTGAAACTTGAAATGAAAAGAGAGTTGTAAAAATCAGGAAATGAAACGATCTTGGTGAAGATCGTTCTTGGTGAAGATCTGTAGAAGCAATTTCTGAGAGGCTTTTATTGTCCGTCGCAATACAATTCTAGAGGCTGGTCGTGATGAAGAGAAGGCTTCATCAAGGTCGTGATGACGTGTACATCACTTCGTGATGACGTCAGCACGAAGTCGCTAGTTCGTGTGAAGGAGCTTAAAGCCCACGAACGAGACTGGAGTCCAGCCCGTTTAGCAGCCTATATATAGAACACCTAGGTCTAGGGTTTCGATTGATGATTTTAGTTGCAACAAATTTCGTCCAACGGATCGGTGTAGAGATCTATACACCGTGTCCACCATGTAATTCTTTATTATTGTCATCTCCTTGATTGTAATCCGTAATCATTGAGATGTTTTCAATACGGATTTATCATTGTATTGTAATCGAGATGACTGATTAATAAAGGAATTCGTTTTATATCTCTTGTTCTTTGTTCAATTCGTGATTATTTGTTCATAATTTTACAGAAACTTCAAAGACAAATCTAAGTGGATTCCGCACACTTAGATGTTATTAGATCGTGATTTAATCGGTCCAAACCGCACTTTCAAGATCGTTTTGGAAGATCGTCCTAGATTTGAAGAAAGAAGTAAGACGATTTAATGGAAGATCGTCTTGGAAGAAATTCAGTGGAATTTGTCTAAGTATGAAATGAAATTGAAATTGAGATATGCTTTTGGATTTTTATTAATTTTTTATTTTTGGAAATGGGAATTGAAATTGAATTAAAGAAAATTGAAATGAGAATTGAAAGATGAGAGATTTGGAAATAAAACGATCTTGAAGGAAGATCGTCTTACAAATCTGAAGGAAAATGAGACGGCCTTGTTTTGAAGATCGTCTTAAGGTACTTTTCAGAAAAAAATCTAAGTGTTTTGAAGAAACTTGGATAGAATTTCAGTATGAAATGGAAGGAATGTAATTGAGCAAAACCAATCTAGAAGATCAGTTACCTAAGAAGTGTGTGATTCCCAATAACAACAACTTCGAATAATCAGCCAAACAAACCAACTTTCAGAGAGAAACTAAGACGATCTTGGTCAGGATCGTCCTAGGATCAGAAAATGAGACGATCTTGGGGAAGATCGTCTTAGAATTTTGTCTCAAAATTTTCTAAGGAAAAATACTTTTCAAGTATTTGAATTGACCAAACCGATCCTTACGAATTAGTTAGCCACAAACAAACACTTCACACTACAACCACTTGATAGAACAATCTTGTGAAGATCGTCCTACAAGCCACAACACACAAGAATGAAAATTGAAATCTCAGGCACTAAGACGATTCTGAAGAAGATCGTCCTAGTGAAGATCGTCTTGGCATCATCTTCTTCATCAACACATCAGTTTCAAACATAAACTCCATTAACGACTTACTAAAGCTACAATAACTTTTGATTTACTAGGAGTTAGAGCTTGAAATTTCTTGCAAACTGATTGTTTTCACCTCAGCTACAAATCTACAAACAAAATTTAACACAAAACACAACAGATTCTAAACCCAAAATTCGCGCCAAAGAGCTAAAATTCGAACTAGAGATTTAGATCGAATTGGAACTTGAAATTTGACAGGAATGTGTATTAAACTATCACGAATCTATTGGTAAACAAAAATCTGTGATTTTATGAGATTTGAGAGGCTAAAATTGAAGAAAAAATGACGGATAAAAACGGTTTTGATTTTTTTGATTTTTTTTTTTTTTTTGAAATCTGTGATCGAATTCAGTAATGGATCGATATCAGGATCATGTTTTGCTCTGATACCACATGTAATTAACACGATTTCATCTCCGAATTCACAGATTCAATGGTGGATTTGTGTGTGTGTGTTCTTGGTGTTTTAGTGTGTGTTTCTAGAGAGAGAGAGTGAGAGAGAGAGAGAGAGGAAGGATTGGGATTATGTGTGTGTAAAATTATAGGAATGAAATGGAATGGGGAAAATGCTTATGATTTCTAAGGTGTTGAGGGTTTATAGTCTAACTATACAATTATCCTAATTATCACATCTACTGCCTCAACTTAGAAATCATTTCACTATGACTTAACAACAAGTCCACTAACTTAAATTACAATTTATCACTATTTTTGGATTGATAACAAAGTTCAAACTCAATTTAGCTGATTAAATAACCGAGCCTCCAATTAAGCACCAACCCCGTATCCGTCAAGTTAATAACTTCTTTTGACTCTCTTGTGTAAACTAGTTCCATTCAAAGACCCGTACCTCAAGACATCTTTTATAACTTAGCTAGTTCAACAATGGTTTTGGATATTAACATAACAATTACATCTACCGATTGTACCCAATCGTTGACACATTTACTCCTATTATCATTGAATGGTTATCTACCGTACCCGTCATAGATCCAATATGTTTGTACCCAAACAATTGAAATAAAATATAAGCGAACAATAACTACCATTAAAGACACATATAAATCAACAACCAATTCAAGATAAATGACAAGGAATAAATATACTAAGATCACGATGTAAAGTTAAATATAATCAACTTTGAATTATTAAAAAGTATGCAATCTTTACATATCGTTTTACTCCATCAAGATTGATGAAAGGGCGATCAGCCACTCATATTTAAAAGATTAAAACACACAATAATATATGAAAACATATTGTATCGAATGTAGAAATCGTTCCAAGAAAGATGAATTATCAAATACGGAATGATGAAATTACTCCAATCGCGATCTTAATCTTCCAATATGATTCTTCAGATACAAACCCTTAAAAGATGCTAAAAAACGGCTGGAGAAAGTGAGGTAGGTTTTTATGAATTTTTTTGCAAGCTATTTATATTTTCCAAAAATAATATCAAAATCGGAGCCACACTGCGTCGCAGTTACAGACTGCATCACAGTCTTCCTTTGACTTTTTTTTACTTTGACAATTGTTGACTTTCTCTTGGCTGTGTGTGGTCCCACTACGTCGCAGTCTCACAACACTGCGAAGCAGTTTATTCCTCGAAACATAAGCCTGCGTCACAGTGTCTGTTGACTTTTGTTGACCAGCTTTGATTTGCTTTGATTATCTTCCAATCTTCAGTCTCGTGCCTCGTAAAACTTCCGTAAGCACTCGTTTTACTCTAGAAACATCGTTTTTTCCAGATTAACACCTAAGTACCTGTTAACAACCAGAAACACCAACAAATACCATAAACATACCAACTATATACGAAAACGACTCTTAAACCATATAAAAAAAACTAATTAAGCCTTGGGAAATAGGTATAAAATACAACATATCAGGAACATTCCCAAGCTGACTCTGCCATCCAAGCTGATAAGCGGAAATCACCACACCCATCTGCACTCTCCCAAAATAGTGAAGATGAGTTAAAGGGAACAACCACTTCTACCCAACCCTCCAAACATGGTGAAGGTATTCAAACAAAGACTTCCTTCCAAGGTCATACTGGGGTCCACCAATTTCACCATCATTAACCTCCCAAAAGGTTGATGATCTTATTAAAGGGACAACAGTTGATCCAACTCCTCCATAAGTATCAAGTACTAAGTATCAAGCATCTCACACTCCAACATAAGTATCAAGTATCAAGTGTCAAGTATCAAGTATCACAGTGCACAGCATACAGTATAGTCAAATAGCCATAAATGATGATAGACACAAAGGCACGAGTATCCTTACACCCCAAAACATATAAAAAGAGGGGCTACGAAACTCACTTGACTGCTAGCAACAAGATCAAGCTACACAATATATCAGAAAGCAAGTAACCGGTACGTAACAATCTGGTACACAAGATCAATCTAACATTACCAAATCTGAATCTATTGAGACTACCCCTGTTGAGGCCAAAACTGGAGCCAAAAAGGCTAAAGCTCCAGTTAAAAAGGAAGCTGGTGATGTTCCTTTCCCTCAAAAGTCCAAAAAGCCCAGGACTCCCAAGACTAAAAATTCCGCTGACCCCAAGTCCAAGGGTCAACAGCTTGAAGAAAACAACTTTTTGTTGAAACTGGAGAGTCAACTCCAAAATTTGTCAAGGCAAGTACAAAGTTGTACTGCCAGAATTCAAAATCTGGAAGGAGCTTTGACTCCTTTAGTTGAAAAACAAGTTCTTAAAACCCTTCCTTTAAAATAAAAACAAACTGCGCAAAAAGGAGCAAAACCTGGAAAGAAAAAGGAGGTTGTTCCCCTAAAACCAATTGTTTTTACTTCTGAAACTGGAAATAATCCTCCAGTTTCAGCCTCCAGTTCAACCACAAGTCAATCTGCTGAGACTACTCAGGAGAAGTCTGGTGGACCCATCAAGAAAAGATGGGTTCACTAAATTAACTGATTATTTACTTGGGTGTGCAGGGCGATCGAAAGAATAATATTTGGTATCTAGACAGCGCAGTTGGCCGGACTATGACCGAATGTAAGTCCCTGCTAGAAGAGTTCACTGCCCAAGATAGACCGGCAGTGACATTTGGTAATGATCGAAGTGGGAAAACTTAAGGATATGATATAATCAATAATGGACAGATCCAGTGCACCAAAGTTGCATTTGTTAATTGTTTGAAATATAACCTGATAAGCGTCAGTCAACTTTGTGATGATGGATATAAGGTATTGTTCGATATTGCTCAAGGTACCATATTTAACAAGGATTGGAAAGTGATGATGATTGTACCAAGAAAGGGAAATGTGTACATCATGGACATGGAACTAGCTCCGAAAGAGCATTTTTTCTATGTCAAAGCTGATAAGGACACCAACTGGCTGTGGCACAAAAGATTATCCCATCTAAATTTTAAAAATACAAGTAAGTTGTCTTGAAAACAACTGGCAGATGGGATACCTTCAATTTCTTTTAAAAAGGAAAAGGCATGTCCATGGTGTGAGATGGGCACGCAGAAAAGAGCCAGTTTCAAGACCAGGCAAAACTTCAGATCACTGAACCTCTTCACATGCTTCATATGGATCTCTTTGGTCTAGTGAATGTTTAAACTAAAGCTGGTAAGCGATACACTTTAGTTGCTGTTGATGAATACACCAGATTTTGTTGGGTGGTATTCATCAAATCAAAAAGTGATGCACCTGGTGAAATCATCTCTCTCATCAAGAAAATTGAACTCAAGTATACCAAGAAAATGTGTCAGTTGCGAAGTGATAATGGCAAGGAATTTCAAAATAAAGAACATGAATCATTTTGCAATGAGACTGGCATTTCTCAAAACTTCTCTTCAGCGCGTTCTCCAGAGCAAAATGGTGTGGTTGAACGAAAGAATCGCACGTTGATTGAAGCTGCAAGAAGTATGTTATCTGAATCAGGTCTTCCCACCAGTTTTTGGGCTGAAGGAGTGGCAACTGCTTGCCATACCCAAAATCGATCAGTTTATGTCAAAAGACATAGGAACACTGCCTATGAAGTCATCAGGAATCATAAACTGAATATTGGATATTTTCATGTTTTTGGTTGTCCAGTTTATATCTTAAACGATTCTAGTCAGTTGGGAAAGTTTGATGCAAAGGCTGACGAGGGTGTTTTTGTGGGATATTCAAATATTAGAAAAGCCTTAATTTATCTCCAGTTGTTCCAGTTGATTTTGGTGTATCTGATCAAGTTCATCAATCAGTTATTGCACCAAAAGATGTTTCCAGTCACCAAAACTTGGGACCTGTTGCACAGATGTACTTATCTGCAAGTCGACCAGATATAATGTTTGCAACATGTTTATGTGCCAGATTTCAGGCTAACCTAAAAGAATCACATTTGCACGCTGTCAAGCGCATTTTTAGGTACGTGAAAGGGTGCCCTAGCCTTGGTCTTTGATATCCCAAAGGCTCGGGGTTGTCAGATAGATAGAAAGTCTACAACTGGTGGTTGTCACTTCCTAGGGGGAAAACTGGTGAGTTGGACTAGCGAGAAG
Source organism: Erigeron canadensis (assembly GCF_010389155.1). Lineage (NCBI taxonomy): Eukaryota > Viridiplantae > Streptophyta > Magnoliopsida > Asterales > Asteraceae > Erigeron > Erigeron canadensis. Next base: position 14,831,377 of record NC_057765.1, read on the forward strand.
CAAACGTCAGTTTCAATGTCAACTGCTGAGGCAGAGTACATTTCTGCGGCCAGTTGTTGTGCCTAGATTCTTTGGATCAAAAACCAGTTGCTCGATTATGGTATGAAATATACAAGAACCCCAATCTTTTCTGACAACACTAGTGCAATTGCTATATCTCATAACCTGGTGATGCACTCAAAGACAAACATATTGACATCAGGTATCATTTTATTCAATATCATGTTATGAAAGGAGATATTGAAATTCATTTCATCCCCACTGATAAACAATTAAGTGATGTTTTTATAAGACCTCTTGATGAAAAGACTTTTAAACATCCCATCAGCGAATTGGGAATGCTAAATCCTTGAAACTGGAGAGTTTGTTATGAACGCGTCAGTGACACTGATGAAGTTCTCTAGTTAAGGAGCTACAAATGATCTTTGCTCGCCAGGCTATCGAACGCCTTTGTGATACTATCCTGGCACTAACTGATATCTGGATCATCATTCTAGGGGGAAAAGACTCAAAATGTTTTTATGACAAAAATTCATTTTTGCTCAAAAATGCAACTGGAGAGATTTCCAATTGAAACTGACTAAAATTTATCCAGTTGAAACTAACTAATATTTATTTTTATTTTTTGAAAATTGCAACTGGAGAACCTCTCCAGTTGAAACTGGCACTAGATAATCTCTAGTGTACACATTTAGTCTTATCTCTAACTGGTGGTCAACCAGATTTTCATAACGGTATGAATACTTGGTCTATATCTGTGACACGTGATGGTACTCGAGTGTTTCAACTGTCACATAACGTGTCAAAACCATTTTGATAAAAAGATGTACTTTTTATGGGGATTGTTGCAGGTAGTGGGCGCGTGGGAATGCCAGCCGTCATAGCATTAAATGCTTGACAAGTTGGTAATAAATATTTTTGAATTTCAAATTTTCCAAAAAATCAAGTTATAAACGATTTCGAAAATTTGGGAATTAAAATATCTTTTCGTATATATAGTGAATTTTTTATTACCTATATATACCCCCACCAAAATCATTTCCCATTTACTTCGCACATATATTCTCTTCATTTACTTCCAATCATCAAAATCGCTTCTTTTCTCCCTCTTCTCAATAAATCAAGAACCGTTTTTCCTAAATTCTTAATTTCAGTTTCAAATAAAAATCAAATGGCTCCCAAATCATCTTCTTCTTCTTGTTCTCGTGATGTGAACTTGCTCACAGTTGAGTATGTTCCATTAGAGAATGTTAAACATGCCATTGGTGCCCTTGTCAATTCTAAATCTATAAAATTAAATCCAAACAACCATATGGCTAGTCTTAAAGGGTAACAGGTCGCCGATAGTCTAATCGGGAGAATCCAATCCTTTTTTCGTGATTCTCTCCTCGGTGAGTCCTTTTCCCTGAACCCATACAAGATGTATCATGACTACTTGTGTGAGTTCTGGTAAACTGCCTCTAATTCTGATGACGGCTCATCCATCTCCTTCACCTTAAAGGATGGGTCTATCTCATGTACCATTACCGCTGATACGTTGAGGGATGCCTTTCACCTCAACTACTGGAGACAAGATGAGTCTCCAGTTGTAATCTCCCAAAACATCAATTTCGCCAGGTGCTTCTAGATATGGGCAATAAAGAAGTGCTTGAAAAGGGAGTTTTACGGACAAAGGGACCCATGACAATGAAAGGTCTTTCACCATCCTGGAAGTACTTTTTCATCCACTTGGTTGAAAGTTTGGGTGGGAGTTCTGGTGGATTGGACCAGATGAACTCCTTCCAGGCAGAGATGGCATACTGCCAATGGAACGGACTGAGAGTAGACTTCGCAAACATCTTGTTCAGGAGCTTGGTGTTCAAATTAAAAGGTAATTGGGGACCTTGTATCCCATTTTCGCGATTTCTATCTCTTTATTTTAAATTAATTCTGGGCAGAGAGGGATACGAAAACACACTCTCTTTGTACTCTGTGCGAGAATTATTGAGAAATCTGGACAACCTTGTATCCACAACTGATGAGGTCCAGATTCCACCTAGAATGTTGTTGGCATTCGCAAAAAACTAACGCACCATTACCAGGTGGCTCAAAAAGACAACTGGGCGGGCCTCAAAATAAAGAGGGACCCACAAGTTCGTCTGCTGGTATAGTGACAGTTGTCGAACCTAGGTAATGGTCTATCCCCACCAGCTCCAGCGTGTCAGTCCTTCCAGCTACCTACCCCGGAAACCTCCCAACAGGTATTCCAACTAGCCCTTTAGGTACTTCCCAACAAGTACCTGGAGAAAGTCAAAGGGATACACCGCAAGCAACCTCCCTCAAAACTTCTTTAGGAGAGGGTGGTGAAGATGCAATTGGGTCAGCCAAACCCAGATTAGAGTCTGTGTCTGCACAAATCTTGTAGAGCCAAATTTCTGACACTCTGATTGCACGAACTAACGAAGTTTCTGGCCAGTCACAGCCAGAGATTGAGGTTCCAGAATCTTCGGCCCATGATATTACGACTGAGGAAAGAGCAGTTGTAGTTGAGGCACCAGTGACCTCTTTACAGGAAGAAATTCCTCAAACTGATGAAACCATTGAGGAAACTGAAACTGGTCATCAGGATTCTGAATAACTTGTTCAGCCACCCCCAACATTTATGGATCTTAGCATAAATGAGGGTGAGTTTCAACTTGAATCTTCGGATTCAGATGAGACTGAATCTGACCAGGAAATGGCTGATGCTTCTGTACTTGATCAACTCCCTTCTTTCCTTAGTCAACCCAAGAACCACAAGTTTCAGTTTCACAATAAGATTTCTCCTCACTTCAAGAAATTCCACTACATGCCTCCAAATCATTCTTAAACTCACTCTTTGTGCCTAGAAACAGGCACATACTTACGCCACCATCGCCGTCGTTCACACCTGAGCATTCTCAGCATGAACGACAACTTGAATCTCTTCCCCTTCTTTCTTCAACAACTCCTCTTCTATCAACTAGTGCTACTACAACTGGAGAACCAAAGATTATATTACCTCTTCTAGTTGTACCTGTAGCTTTTTAACATGGAAAAGAATACCATATTAAAGTAGTTGACTTGAGGATTAATAAATTTTCAAACAATGAGGACTTGGTGTTCAAGAAGCTCAACGAGTTGGTCAATTCCTTCAATCAACTGGCAATGTCATTAAAGGAGGCTTTTGCACTGACTCAATCTAGAGTCACATCTTCAAATACCAACCTGCTGAGCACAACTGTAAGATCATCAGAGGTTGATTTGAAGGAGCTTGAAAGACAGGTTAAGTTGTTATCTGAAAAACCTGGTCTAGATGTGACAGAGCTTGGTAACCAGTTGGCCTCTTCAGTTGGTCAAAAGATAGAGGATACCATGGCTGCTAGAGAACAACAATTTCTGGAATAGGTGATCTCTGAGATCACCAAGACTGCAGCGCCCCAGGTTGATCTCACCCCCATTACATCTGAGATTGATCGGTTGAGGTGTAGTCTGGACACTTTAGCTAGCAAGGTATCTGATCACTCAACTGCAATAACAAATCTAACAACTGAAGTTGGCAAAGAGAAGGAAAAGGAGGTAGTAAGGGAAACAGTTGCAACTGGGCTCTCTCCAGATGATTTAGAAATTCTTGATGTTCATCAGTATGGTCATTCAGAGCATGTGGAGAAGCTGAGCTTGTTGGAGAAACGGCAACACAAGAACAAGGCTGAAAAGGGCTGGGAATATGTATTGCAGAACCTGATCAAATTCAAAGAAAATGATGAAGAAAGATTGAACTTTGATTCAGAAGACCAGCAGCCTATTTCATCTGTTGCTAAGAGGAGGAAAACTGGCGAAGGGTCATCTGTTTAAGTTTTCCTTCTATCTATCTACTTGTAATTTTATTTACTCTCTTGTAACTGTTGTAAAATTATTGTATATACAACTTGTCAAATTGTAACCTACAAGATAGATAGCTGATAAAATCTACAAACAAATTAAAATTGAACCTAAGGCACTTAAAGATCTATAAAATGCCTTGGAAAATTAATAGGTTTTATCAAAATCAAGTATTTCAGACTTATACTTGTATAGAAATAAGTTTGAAAATACTTCGCAATATTTCAGGACAATTAGGGAGAATTTGTTAAATTCAGTTTTGCTGAAAACTGGAGCTCTCCAATTGCATCTGGAGAGATTGAAGAATTGTCCTAAATATTTGAAGTCCAGTTGCAATGTACAGTTGATGAAACTGATGACTTCTTCCAGTTGAGATCTAAAGAATAACATCTGAAGATATTCCAGTTGAAGTCGAAGACAACAAGTAGAAGAAAGAGAAAGGCAATGGCGCGAAGCCCAGTTGACTTTCTGATCAGGTAAATCAACTGGAGATCCTTTAGTGTAAATGCTCTTACAAAGCTTTACACTAATTACAAGGAGGACCTTTTACACTACATCGTTTTACCCGGACAATACTCTTGTCTGTAGATAAAAGTGCAAAGATGTAGAGTGGTTGAATAAAGTAACCTTTTGTCTTACTTTATTTAGTACACACAAAGAATTATTTACTAATACTTTTGTGTGCTGTCAACCATATTTGTACGTCGAAGTTGAGATCCCAATGCTCAACCTCCAATTATAAATAAAGGTCCTTGCACAACCATTTAAACAACTTTGCAAAAACACATATACCTGCAATATTGTTGGTGAACTTGTGCAATATTCTCTAAATCGCTAAAAGGAACTGTAAGTGCACATAGCTGTCTAGATTGTTTGGGCTTATATCAAAATATGTCTTTGTCATGTGATTCTCATTAATAAATTTTATATTATGCATAGAATACTAGATTAACTTTGAGTATTGAATGTATAATGATATTCTGCTAAGGAGGAAATACGAACTCGTAATTGCATGGTCAATTATGAGGTGGACACAGGAATACGACCTCGTATTTGCAAGGACAAATACGAGGTGGGACACAATTACCACCTCGTAGAGGTGTCAAGCTGGGCAGGAAATGCGAGGTCGACTCACTGAAGCCCAGATCGTGTTTCCTATAAATATCAGAACCCTAACATAGATTAGGGTCGAACATTTGTCGAATTATCAACCATATTTGTGCAGGTTAATAGGTCAAAGGTCATTCCGCTAGCCCGAAGAAGACCTGCGAGGCAGCAGGTGATCTAGGGGCTTTCGTTTGAATCACCAAATTATATAGAGGGATTCCGCACCTTTGGATAACGAGATTAAACTATTAACGATCCCCGTCAAGGGGACTTACAAGTGGTATCAAAGCCTCTTGGTTTCATACCGGAAGGTTATAGTTTGTTGGTGATAGACAACATTGATTTAGGGTCGTTTAGACGTGATTTGTTCACGAGTTTACGACTAGAAATCTTGTTTGTGGTATATCTTGGTGTTTGTAGTCGTCGTTCGAGTGTTTTTCGTGTTTAGGGTTTCGAATTCAAGAGAAACATCGGACCAGTAGCATTTGTGACCTCGCGAGATCGTATTACCTCGTCCAACTCGTATTTCGACTTGGATAGCTAATTACGACCTCGCCAGTTCAATTGCGACCTCGTATATCGTTTACGACCTCGTGAGCTGAATTACGACCTCGAGTTCTAATTGCGACCTTATATTCTTGGACCTCGTGAACTTTACGACCTCATTTATTTTTAAGCAGTTCGTGAACTTTACTAGCTTTAAGAAAATGACGTTACAGTTACCCGCAAATTATCAGGCGTTGCTAAATCAAATGATTCTGATGGATCATGAAACCGGAAAGGCCAGCTCACCACCAAAGTTGATAAGCTTTGACAGATACTTCAATTGGAAGGGTAGATTTGAGTCATACTGCAGGCTGATGGATGTGAGGATGTGGATATGCATTACAAATGGTTATACTCCTCCAACAGTACCAGGTGAAACTATAAGTTCGAGCTGTGCTAGGCTTGTTTCATATGAGCAAATGGATATTGATAAGAAGAAAGATTACGAAGCTGGAAGCAAGGCATTGGGTTCGCTTCGAATGGCTCTCCAAGGGGAAGTTCTGCATCTGTTTGAAAAGTATGATACAGCAAAAGGCTTATGGAATGCACTCAAAGAGCATTGTGAAGGTGACGGCGATCTCAAGAAGTGTAGAAAAGACTTTGTAAAGAAGCAGTATTATGTGTTCACTAGCTTCAAATATGAAACTCTTGATGAGACACTGGTTCGTTACAGTCATCTGCTGGTTGAGCTTGCCTACTTTGGGTACAATTTGGATCCAGAAGACGTGATCGAGAAGTTGTTGGAGGCACTTCATATCAAATGGGAAGGATTTATCACTTCTATCCAACAAAATCCCGACTTCAGTAAGTGGACTCTTGAACAGATTACTCGAAAGCTGAGAAGCCAAGATATGAAAAGATTGTCGAAAGAAGCAAGCAGCAGTGATTTTGTTCAGCGTCCTGAACTCTGTCATAGCAAGACAAGAATTCCTTCCTCAAGATCTTCAAGTGGAGGGAGTACAGCGATGGTTGGGCATAATAGTAATCAGAATAGTAGTTCTCCAAGCTCGGGTTTAACAGGTTTGCCGATGAGCATAAGATCTGCAAAGGGACATCTGGGCATGCTCGCTTCTTTTATGTCAGCTCATGAAAAGCTAATTAGAGGAAAACTGACTTATCCTGAACTGGTTAGGGAGGATTACAAGCAAGTTGATCCAGATGATCTGGAAGAAATGGACCTGAACTGGCAATTGGCTATGTTAACTTTGAGAGTTCAGCGTTTCACTAATAGAACTGGAAGGAAGGTGATTGACGGAAAGGTAAGGTTTGACAAAACCAAGGTGAAGTGTTTCATATGTGATGGCTTTGGACATTTGCACGTGAGTGTCAGAGGCCAAGACGTGACAACAATTCAGCTACAGGTCGTCAGAACTTCAATCAAAGTGGTTCTATTGCTGGTCAGAATTCTGGGCGTCCATATGCTAATACTGGGGACCGCAGCTAAGGAGAAGTTGACAACTCAAGAGCATTGGTGGTTCAGTCTGATGGTACATATAATTGGGGTTTGAGTATTGCCGATGATCAGAATCATGCATTCATGGCAGAAATTCAAGACATTGATAATTCATTCGACTATACATTGTATGCCAGCTCGGATGATCATGATAGTTTTCATTAGAAGGTAGAAGAGGAACCGAAAACCTCAGAACCAGTAAGAGCAAATAACAGTGCTGCTGAGACAGGGTTCATGGCACACTTGGAAGTCATTGAACAACCGGAACAACTAAGGAAAGCTACGGGGATATGGTTTGTCGATAGTGGATGTTCAAGACATATGACAGGAGATAAGAGATTGTTAATTGAATTCAATCCTGTTAGAGGTTCTTATGTCAGTTTTGTTGGTCCCAAGGGTGGCAATATTTTTGGAATTGGGAAAGTTATCAATGGGAAGATCAAAATGGACAATGTGAGCTTTGTTGATCAGTTGGAGCATAACCTGATGAGCGCATCTCGGATATGTGACAAAGGGAATCCAGTTTTTTTTACTGAAAGGGAGGCTCTAATTTTGAAACTAGGTTATGTCATTCCTGACGAATGGATTTTATTGAAGGCTCCAAGGAAGAATGACATCTATGGATTGGAATTAGGTGTAGTTGATTCGGTGGAGCCAGTATGTTTGTTGACAAAAGCTTTAGAAGATGAATCTCTGCTATGGCATAGAAGGATGGGTCATATCCATCTTAGAAAAATGTATCATATTACTAGCAATGGATTAGTCCTTGGTGTCCCTAGCAAAAGATTTATGGTGGAGAACAAGTGTGTGCCGTGTTTAAAAGGCAAATAGACTAAGAAGCCACACAAGCCAAAGACCCAGAATTCTATTGCCACTCCATTTCAGCTACTACATATGGATTTATCTGGGCCAATAAGCGTTCGAAGCATAGGGTATATGTACTACTGCCTCGTAATTACTGATGATTACTCTAGATTCTCGTGGGTGTTCTTCTTGTAGACCAAGGATGAAACTACGCAAATTCTCATGGAGTTTCTCGAAAGGGTCGAAAATCAATACAACACAAGAATGAAGAGAATTAGAAGTGATAACGGGACAGAATTCAAGAATCAGATCATGGAAGTTTACTGTCTGAGCAAAGGAATTAAGCATTAATTCAGTGCACCCGTACCATGCTGGCTGATTCAAGGCTTCCCACTATGTTCTGGGGGGAAGCAGTGAATATTGCATGTCATCTCTTAAATAGGGTTTTAGTAGTTAAAAGATTTAATAACACACCTTATGAACTTTTAAACAATCGAAAACCGAATTTAAAGGTGCTGGAACCTTTTGGAGTCCCATGTACGTTTTTCAAAGTCCGTGACCAACATAAATTTGCTGAGAAAGCAGAGGAGGGAATTTTTCTTGGTTACATTCCGGGATCTCCAAATAGGAGGGTGTACAATATTAAGGCTAAAATAGTCGATGTTGGTTACAATGTCGTGAGTTCTAGCTGTAATTCTCCTGTACATCAAGGGTCTACTATCTTATTTAATTTTGATGATGTGTTTACTTCCTTTAATGGCCCTATTTCTTTTGGTACAGGTAGTTCAGAGGTAGAAGATGTGGTATTGCTACGAAATCAAAGCACAAGTAGCAGTTAAGTTGCATCAGAAATTTCGACTAACACAGCCAAGAAAGATGATACAGAGCCAAGAAAGGAACAAGAAGTAAACATGACTAAGGAGCTTATGTCAGATTCTTCAGCAGATGGTTCATCAAAGGATACTGAAGTTCTAAGTACACAAGAGGTTGAACCTGTTATTCCTTTACCTCAAGGAGCATCCAACAAGGGAGAGATAGGTTCAAACCTGGGTGTTCATCTTCAAGTTGATAAGGTTGCACAACATAGAATCAACAAGTATCATCCAGTTGAAGACATTATTGGTGAACCAAGTGCTAGAGTGAAGACAGGTGCTCAACTTAATAAGCTATTTGGTTTATTCGCAGAGATGAATGAAACCGGTATAGTCGATGAATGCAAGTTCAACTACTTTGTATCTCAAGAAGAACCTAGTAATATCCAAATGGCATTAAAAGATCCATCGTGGGTAGAAACTATGCAGCAGGAACTTTTTTAGTTTGACAAGCTACAAGTTTGGGATCCGGTTGACTTACCAGTGGAAGAGTATCCTTTCGGCACCTGATTGGTTTTTAGGTGCAAAAAGGATGAAGAAGGTATTGTTACACGAAATAAAGCTCGGCTGGTTGTTCAAGATGTTGCTCAACAGGAAGGGTTGGATTACACTGAGGTGTTTGCACCAGTGGCGAGGCTAGAAGCTACGCGTCTATTTCTAGCCTTTGCTGCTTTCAAGGACATTAAGGTATATCAATTGGATGTCAAAAGTGCATTCTTATACGGTACTGTCCAGGAATTAGTGTATGTTACCCAACCACCAGGGTTTGAAGATCAGGATCATCCTGATAGAGTCTTTCGACTGAATAAGGCTCTGTATGGATTACATCAAGCACCCAAGGCATGGTGTGACAAGCTGTCGAAGCATCTTCTTGAAAATGGATTTGAAAGAGGATTGATCGATAGTACCTTGTTCACAAAATGGAAGAGGGAGGATTTCCTAATTGTATAAGTTTACGTAGATGACATTATTTTTGGGTCATCAGACGAAAAGATGTGCAAGGAATTTGAGCAGATTATGAAAGGGACATTTGAGATGAGTGCTCTGGGAGAGATGAACTTCTTTTTAGGTTTACAAGTTGAACAGAAGAAGGACAAATTCTTTATTCATCAAATGAAGTATGCTCAAGATATATTGAAACGATTTGGAATGGAAGATACTTCACCAATGGATACTCCTATACAAAAGAACCATCAACTTGGAATGTTCACATTTAATGATCCATAGGTTGATCCTACTCGATATAGGGCCATGATAGGTTCATTGATGTATCTTACAGCATCAAGACCATATGTCATGTTTGCGGTTTGTTTGTGTGCACGTTATCAATCTTGTCCAAGAGAAAGCCATATGAAAGCTGTTAAACGAATTATTCGCTACCTCAAAGGTCAACTAGTGTTGGGACTCTGGTATTCGATTGGGGGAGATTTTGAGTTTGTGAGCTATACAGATGCTGATTATGGTGGCTGCAATTTCGATAGGAAATCAACTTTAGGTGGATGTCAGTTTTTAGGAGGAAGACTTGTTTCATGGCAGTGCAAGAAGCAGACTTCTATTGCTATCTCATCTTGTGAGGCCGAATACATGGCAGCTGGTAGATGTTGTTCACAGGTTCTATGGATTCAGCAACAACTGCGTGATTACGGTCAGAACTTTCTATGTACTCCTATTAAAATTGATAATGAATCCACCATATCCATCACCAATAATCCTGTTAAGCACAGTAGGACTAGGCACATAGACATAAGGTTTCATTTTATTCGTGATTGTGCTGAAAAGAAATTAATAGTCCTTGAAAAGGTGCCAAGTATAAGTCCCAACTATTACTAGATGGGTGCTGAAGACACCTCTATGTCGATGGTGAGTGAACTTTGCAACACGATCAATTAATCTGGATGTGACCAGTTTGGATTGATCGTGTACCAGGTTAACTGGAATTAAGTATTAAGGTGACAGAATAATAATACATGCAATAATATAAATGATGAGTATATAAACTGGTGAGACAATATGTAATTTTCAAGTGTATTTTATTTATTACTTGTTTAAATAAAATACAAGGTTGTTGCGGAACCAAGATAATACAAGAATGTAAATATCCTAACAACCCATGAATTACAATTGATCTAAACTTGGAAATTCTCCTAAACAATCGAAACACTAAGAGTTGTGAAATGTTCCTTTTTGCGATTGAGAGAATATTGCACAACTTCACCAATATTGCAGAATATATGTATTTGCAAAGTTGTTGAAAATGCTTGTGCAGGGACCTCTATTTATAGTCGAAGATTGAGCATGGGGATCTCAACTTCGACGTACAAAAATGGTTGACAGCACACAAAAGTATTGTTTAAATAATCCTTTGTGTGTGTTAAATAAAGTAAGACAAAAGGTTACTTTATTCAACCACTCTACATCTTTGTACCTTTATCCAAAGACAATATCATTGTCTGGTTAAAAGGATGTAGAGTAAAAAGGTCCTCCTCGTAATTAGTGTAAAGCTTTGTAAGAGCGTTTACACTGGAGGATTCTCCAGTTGATTGATCTGGTAGATTGTCAACTGGGCTTCGCTGCCATTGCCAATCTCTATCTTCCATTTGTTGTCTTTGACTTCAACTGGAAGGTTTTCAGATTCTAGTCTTCTGATCTCAACTGGAGGAAGTCATTAGTTGCTGAATCTGTACAACGCAACTGGACTTCTAATATTTCGGACAATTCCTCTTGCTCTCCAGATGTCACTGGAGAGCTCCAGTTTAGCTTAAACTGGACCTAACACCAAGTGACTTTAATTTAGTTGATCTGTTCACTAAGGGTTTCGATCGAACTCATTTCCAATTGCTAGTCCAATTGATTGGAATGAGAAATAGTGACAGTGTCTATCAACAGGAACTTTGTAAAATGTGTCGTGTCGTATTGTGTGTCATATAAAGTCATAAAAATAAAATAAAAATCAAAAAAGAAGAAGAAAATAATAAAAAACCAGTAAGGTCACTGTGTGAAGACGAATAGACATGACGATACTTTAGCTTTTAAGCCTACTTAATTGTACCTTAAAACTGCTTTGTTCAGTGACTCCGTTATATGATGTATCGATAGGCACAAAGTACCAAGGTTTCCTTATAATCTGAACTTAAATGTATGCAATGTTCTTATGGGAAACATATTCAGAATTATGGTTGAGAATGCCTACTCTGTTTTTAGAATATGGTCCTTAAATCTTACGAAAGATCTAGCATTGTAATTTTGTATATTTGGTATTTATATAGAAGGTCTCGGGTACATACATAAGTGTGTATTGCTTTTTCGGATGTATACTTGTGACAAGATATGCAAATATGTAATTAATCTTTTGAAAATTATGGAGCTAATGTGGCCTTTGAGATTCAGACAAGTAAGTCCTTAGGGTGTCTTTGTATACCTAGCCTACCTAAAGCTTCCAACTTGGGATAGGTTGTCAGAAAGTTTGCTACATGGGTCTCATAGAAAGTCACGTGTTTTCATAAGTGCTTTAAAGTTATGTCACAAATATGCAAGTACTTAGCATTATGCAATGTTGGGTATATTTCCGTACGATGAGTCAAGTTATGTCTCTCTGCGTGTGAGGAATCACCGACCTGTCACCGCTGAGTTGATTCTTAAAAACCGTCTCCCTTTAGTTGCCAAATCTCTTAATCTTAGTGCTTGTGTCGATTGTGAGAGTATATCTGAATGTGGGTCACTTAAGTTGGTAAACTTGATTATGTGACATATTAGGCTACTCGGGTTACATGGTGACTGTCCTTGACCAGGGTATGTCAAAAGTGTTACAAACTAAAAGGAAACTGGAAGTACCGAGTGTTTAAGAGGACAAATATATTGGTAACATGTAAGGTGATCTAATCAATACAGTACTTTAGCTCTTGTAACTATGTTATTCGTTTATGTTCGTGTGTGTGTGTGTTATGCGTCTCGTAAAATGTGTGTATTTTTTGTTTTTGTTTGTATTGTTTAAATAAAGAGTTCCTATTGCACGAAAGACAGAGTCAGAATATAATCTAGTTTCCAAAAGGACTCAACTACGTTCTTATGGAACAACGAATAAACGAGTAGGGTAGTTAAGTGATGGTGAAAGGATCAAAAGCTAAAAGAAAGTTAGTTAATTAACAAGATACAGGTTTAAGGAAAAGAACACAACGTTGTTAATTTCAATAAACTGATATATGGTTAATGTAAATTTCTTAGAAAGAAGATTTTCTTAAGAATGAACACTGGGATGTTCATAGTTTTGAATTTTATCTTTGAAAGAAATGTTTTTTATTCTTAGAAAGAAGATTTTCTTAAGAATGAACACTTAGTTGTTCATAGTTCTGAATTTGATCTTTAAAAGAATTGATTTGATCTTTAGTAGGAAGATTCTCAAAGAATTAAAGAGGAGATGATTAATAATTTGAGAATTATCCTTGAAAAGATTTGTTTTAAATCAAAAAGATTTGATACTGAGATATTAAATGATTTTAACTTAGTGTGAAAGTTCTTGACGGTGAATTATAAACCTTAATGTGACCTAGGTTAATAGTAGACTGTTAAGCAAAATCACTTTATCTTGCAGAATTATTCATTTCTTCAGATTGTATGTTATTACTTTGAGAAGATATGATGATTGTTTGTTGAGATGTGCAGGACAGCAAACATATGTTTGATTTTGTAGGTTGTCAAGCAAGTTCTCAGCATGGAAGCAAGAAAGACGAATACACAGAGTTGTATAGGTCATAACAAAGAGAAATACTAGTATGATGAGACAATCATAGAAGTATATCTAATTGTATGTTGATCAACCATAGGTAAAACCCTTATGGTTTGTGATTTTTGCCTAAGATCTTAAAATGGTATAATTCATGAAGATTTGAAATTTGATAGTATTTGGAACATATTTGCCAAATCCGTGTCGAAAATTTTAGGAATTATCAATGTTTTCTTATGATCATGATATCCAAAGATTACATGGAATTTAAAGTTTCATGAGAACACTTTTAAAAGGCAAAAAATTATGTTTCTCTCTGATGCAAAAGTATAAGTGATTAGGTTTAGTTATATGATTTTGCTGGGTTAAAATCAAGTGACTAGAAACGAAATCAATATAGATTTGCAATGGAAGACCTCAAGGTAGGTTATCCATAGTTATAAATGGAAGACCTCAGGGTAGGTTATCCATAGTTATCCTTGGAACGGTAAGACAGAGATCTTAAGATTCTAAATTTCAAAAGTTGACAAATAAACAAAGAGATAAAAATAATAGGTCAAGATTTCAAAACCTTAAAATTTTACTGACATGGTTTGATTAGATAATTTGTAGTTCTTAAACTAAGATAAGGTCATATGGATCTATGACTTATAATAGTAAAGATGAACATATTAGGAGAAGAAAATGAAAAATGCAGTTCTAGGTTAAGTCATTGCTAAGATAGTGATGAAATAATGAAGAATAACATTATTATTTTTATCTTTGTTTAAATTTTTGAGCTTGGTTGTGCAGGTGTTAGTACAAAGAAGTTTAATGTTTCTGAATATTAGAGACAAATAAATTGTTTTTGAAGCTACACATATGGATCTATGACTTATATCGTTGTTTCAAAACAATTCTTTGTTGTTTGGAAGCTACACATATCAGATTTTTGAATATTAGAGACAAATAAATTGTTTTTGAAATAGGATGTTCCATGTTCCTGAAGTTTGAGCTTCAAATCTCAAAGTTTCTGGTTTTCATAATAGTCAAATAGTACAGGATTGGTTGTTGGAAATTTAACTCCTCTATCACATGTCGGTTATGCAAGGCGAGCAGGGACTCGAGATATGCTTAATTCGAAGAGATTTATTGTTGAGGGGGAGGACTACAACAAGCCTTGATGGATTAGTTGATTGTTATGACGATACAGAGAGTTTGAAGTTTGCTGTTTAAATCTGAAGTTTCAGGATATCAAGTTTCGGGTATGGCAATTAATTTGTTGTCTCGAAACTTTTGTTTTTCAATGTATTTGCAGAAAATTCAATGTAAAGGAAGGAATTTTGAGCAAAAGACTGAAGTATTTAAAACAAGGCTAAAATCATCAGGTTAGTTAAGTATCATTTGCTTTGACAAGTTTAATGTGGAACTTGCTTTGATACGGATTTAACGAGATGATTATAGCAATGTTTAATGTGTATTAGTTGAAGATCTTAAATATAGAAATCCAAGATTTAAATATGAAATATTATCAACTATATATGTAAAACCTTAGACATAGACTTAATATGAATGTGGTAGATTAAGGAAAACCTTAGCAACGATATTAAGTAAATGTGAAAGGATTTATATTGTTATCCTTAGAAATAGACAATTTGTGAATGTAAAAGATTAGTTAAAATCTTAGACATAGACTTACTGTGAATATAAAAGGTTATATTAAAATCCTTAGACATAGACATAATGTAAGTGTAAAAGGTTAGGTAAAACCTTTGACATATAGATAATATGTATGTAGAGGTTATGTAAAGCCTTAGATATAAACTTAATGTCAATGTCATAAAAACATTAAGTGAATATGAAAGGAATTACATGGTTACTAACTGCCTTAGACATAGAAACATACCATTTAAATGTGAAAGGTTAAATGTTATATATACACCTTAGACATAGATATATCGTTTAAATTTAAAAGGTTTTTAATATATAAACCTTAGAAATAGAAACGGATATATGAATGTGAAAGGTTAAATGCTTTAGACATAAGAATTACGTTTAAATATAAAAACTTTTATGTGTTTTTAAAACTTTAGATATCGGAACATAAGTGTATATGTGAAAAGTGTAAAATATTGATTATTTAGGTCAGACAGTTATGAAACTGTTTACATAAGAATATGAAGTTATTATCAATATAAAGAGATTTTATACTATAAGAATTTTATATTATAAGAACTTTCGTTTCATAAAGGTATATTACTCTGATAATTAATCATAGTTATGTATTGAGGGAGAGTATATAAGAATGATTAATTGTTCAATACAACATCATAGTTATGTATCCCAGTCATAAATTGATGAGGAGTACATAAGAATGATGGTAGTTACATTGATTGATCATAGTTATACTCCTAGTCATAAAATTGAGGGGGAGTGTAAGAATGAAGAATCAAGTTTATAACTATGTATATTTTGTGAAGTTGTATGAATACGTTTGTTATGTCACAAGTGGTACAGATTAATTGGTAAATGGATTAAATGCAAGTGGTACACTAACGGAAAGCTCATTTCGAGATTGTTTAAGAAAGATTGATAGTGGAAAAGTTAAAGAATTTTGTGTAAGTTTTTTAACTTTTCAGGTTTAAGATGAAGATCAGGGAAAAGATGAATATTCGATGGCTACAGGTTTGGTCCTTTTAATTTTTCATGTTTCTAGGAAGTTCATAATAAACGTTGATCAATTATTCAGAAACTTTGACGAAAATTGAAGTTTAAAGTGTGCAAGAGCTGAGATTACGACCTCGTAATGGAAGAAGGCAGAATACGACCTCACAATTGGTAGATTGGGCCTTGCATCAATACGACCTCGTAATTGGTGGGCCGGGTTGACCCAGACCCATTCTGGTCAAGTGGGTATATAAACCAAATAACCCTAATCACGACCTCACATATTAAAATCATATTCAGAGCAATTACGACCCCGAAAAACCACTTTGCTACCCCATTCGTGATTCGATATATACGATTAGATCGAGAGTTTTGGAGTGATATTGTCGTGTTCATCTCGAAATTCTGAATCTAGGTATACTATCTGATCGTAATATAATTAACCATGCAACAAGAAAATCAAGAAAATAGAACTCAAAATTTTCGAATTAGGATTTCTAAGTTTCTTCGATTTTGATGTTTTTGGGTTAAAAGTAAGGGTTGGGGTAACTTAATCGCTTGAATACGAATGTATAGATACAATTTTTACAAGTTTTGATTGGGTAAATCGTGTTTTCAAGATGGGGAAGATTAACAGTGCAACGACCTCGTATTTAAGGGTTTGCTATCCCGGAAATACGACCTCGCAAATGTCAATTAATTTTGACTGATTTGACTTCCAGAATACGATGCCGATTTACGACCTGGACAAATACGTAGCCAAATTGGAAAATAAGACCTCGTATTTTAGAGTTTGGTTGACCGTATTTTGACCATGAAATACGACCTCGTACAGAGATACGACCTCGTATTTGACTTAACAGATTTTCAAAAGTTTTATTTTTATAAAATATTTTAAAATTGGTTATTTATTATTTTAACTTAATTACAAGGATAATTTAAGTTATTGTTAACAAATTTTCAAAAGTTTATCATTATAAAGATTTGAAAATGAGTTAATTTTGTATAACTAAATTACCGGGATAATTTATTTATATGTGTTGATTGTAAATTACCGAGATAATTTATTATGATATTAACTTAACTACAGAGATAATTAAAGTTAATGATATTAACTAAATTACAGAGATAATTTATGTTAATTGTATTTGTTATAAATTACAGGGATAATTTATATGTTTGACTAGATTACATAGATAATGCTAGTTGTATATTATGCGTGTGATATTTTATGTCGATTTAGGTAATTAATCATTTGTTATTGATTACAGAAATGGCAAGAAATTTCATCGGTACGCATAATTACGTGATGAACTTCGATGATAATCAGAAAGGCACAGAGTACTATCACGAGATATTTGCTTTCTTCCGAAGATCTCGAGTTCATTATGTGTTGACTCATTCTCCAGTGATATATCTCGACTTTTTGAGAAATTTTTGGGCAAATGCAAACATTGTTCGTGCTGGAGATGTGTATATTTTTACACCATTGTTGTCGGGCAGCAAATACAGTTCACTGCTGCACATCTCATTGATATACTTCGTTTGGGCACAGTTGAGCAGGAAGGTGGTGCTACAGGTCTCACCAGGTTCCCTCATGACTTGATACAGGGTGCTTTTCGAAGGATGGGGTTTGCAGGTGACTTGGCTAGTAGAACTCTGTTTAAGAAGGGTTTTTACGGCAGGTGGAGGTATCTTGCTCATGTGCTTAATGTTGGGATAAGCAGCAAGAAGTCTGGTTTGATACGTTAAACCAGGAAGCACAGGCACAGATGGTTGGCTTGGTGTTTAACAAGCCATATAGTTTCTCGAAGTTCTTCTTCGAAGAGATGAGACGACAGATCACAGCTGCGGGCAAAAGGAGGTTTTTGTTGTTTCTTCGACTTTTGATGATGATCATCAATGCTCAAGTTCTGAATCTACCTACTGTAGGGGAAGTGAAACATGTGAGTTCGATCATTAGCCGTGGTTATGATAAGTTTTTGTCTCTCTATCCGAATGATCCAAATGCACAGGATGTTGCATTGTTTGGTGCGATCATCAATGCAAACTATATTGCACCGGCTGATAGGGTCATATCAGCTTTTGAAGGGCCTCAACTAGACGATGGTGAAGCTGCAAGGAATGTTGAACTTCCAGAGCAGCTACATGATGTAGAAGTGCAAGGTGATGTGCCAAAAGAGCCTGAAGTTGTTGTACAGGTTGCAAATGAGATGATTGACCAAGCTGGAGCCAATCCTGAGATAGTGGATGATATTTTGGAGCAAATGGCTGATCCAGAGGGTGATATTACTCAAGTGCAGAGGTACAATCCCAATGATGATGATGTAGCTGGAGCTGGAGCTGATAAACCTAAACCAAGACATAAATGATTATGTAGCTGGAGCTGCAGTTAGTTCTAAAGCAGCTAGAGCTAGTGGGTCAGGTGTTGGTGAAGTTAGTGGGTCAGGCATTGGTCAGGCTAGCGGGTCAGGTGGTAAAGCTGGAAGTAGAGGAAAGGCTGTTGTTGATATTTAACAAGATAGAGAGCCTCTGATTCATTCAGATGATGATTCTAGTAGTGACGGTGATGATGATCCTTACAGATCTCATGCATTTGTCAGAGTTGGATCCATAATGGTTCCTAAATCTCTAGTGGCCACTCAAGGAAGAAGAAGAACAACAACAGAAGATGATGAAGATTGGGAACTGGAGCAGCCACAGCTTAAGAGAACAAGACTTATCAGGGAACAAGAAACTTCTGCTGCTGCTGGTGTCTCACATAGTGTACCAAGAGTTGTTGTTCCTGAGACTACCCAACCACAACCACAAGCAAGTGAAGAAACTACTTCTAGTGATCTGCAGAGACAGATGAATGAGATGAGAAGTTTGATCACTCATTTGGCTAGTGATTTGAAGGTTGTTAGTGACAAGAACACGATTCTTGAAGACAAGTTGGGCAAGACCGAGGTGGTGGTGTCCAACATGTATAAGAAGTATTTGGCTCTAGATGAGAAGGTTGTTAGGATGGCAGATGCATTGAAGAAGGGAGTCAAGGTCTTTGAAGAAAAACTGCATGAGCTCATCAACAACTATCTCAAGGTTAGAGCGGAGAGAGATAGCTTAGGATGCAGAGGTGATGAGCTAGCAAGGCAAGGCATGATGACTATCAGAATGAAGATCTCGATGCTGCTAGAGCCACTCAAGAGCTAGGAGGGAGTTATGTGTTCAGAACAGAGACTCATGGAGAGTCTAGCCAGGCTGGTGTTGCTGGCAAGGCTACCTCAGAAGCTCCACAGACTCAATAACTGGTTGTCACATAATTGAATATGTTAGGTGAGTCTGAGGCACCTCAAACCAAACACCTTATAGGAGATTATGACGTTGATAGATTGGGTAAGGGTTTGGTAAGGCAATCTGAAGTTGTTGCTCTTAATAAAGAAATTGCTAGTGCTCAGGATAGTGAGTCGACCAAGACCGATTCTACTACCAATGCTTCTATAGAGTTAGATTTGCACCCAGTGGTCGTGCGTAGACTAGAGAAGAGATTGGTTTATGATCCATAGGCTAATATGAGAGCTAGAGCAGAGATTATAGATTATGATGATTATTATGATCCAAGATCTATGAGGGATCAAATGAAGAAAAGATTAGGGTTAACTCATACTCCTTCAGAGTCAGAGTCAGATTCCGATTTTGAGAATGAGGCTAAGACTGGGGGGAGCAGAGCAAGAGAAAGAAAAAGAAGCAGAAGCAAAGACAAGACGAAGACATTTATTTTAACGTATAGAAGCTATTGCCAAGGGGGAGTCTGTAAGTGCACGTCTATGTCAATAGCAATCTAGATTATTTGGGCTTATATTGTATATGTCTTTGTCATGTGATTGTCATTAATGAACTTTGTATTATGCATAGAATACTAGATTAACTTTGAGTATTGAATGTATAATGGTATTCTGCTAAGGAGGAAATACGACCTCGTAATTGTAGGGTCAATGGTGGACATAGGAATACGACCTCATATTTGCAGGGACAAATACGAGGTGGGACACAATTACGACCTCGTAAAGGTGTCATGTTGGGCAGGAAATGCGAGTTCGACTCGCTGAAGCCCAGATCGTGTTTCCTATAAATACCAGAACCCTAACAGAGATTAGGGTCGAACATTTGTCGAATTATCAAGCATATTTGTGCAGGTTAATAGGTCAAAGGTCGTTCCGCTAGCCCGAAGAAGACCTGCGAGGCAGCAGGTGATCTAGGGGCTTTCGTTGTGAATCACCACTTTATAGAGAGGGATTCCGCACCTCTGCATAACGGGATCAAACTATTAACGATCTGCGTCAAGGGGACTTACAAGAACATTTCACAACTCTAAGTGTTTCGATTGTATAAGAGAATTTCCAAGTATAGATCAATTGTATTTCATAGGTTGTTAGAATATTTAAATTCATGTATTATCTTGGTTCCGCAACAACTTTGTATTTTATTTAACAATCTATAAATAAAATACACTTGAAAAATTACATATTGTCTCGCCAATTTACTTTACTTGTACTTTACATTATTGCTTCGTATTTACTTATTTGTATTGTCACCTTAATAAGTAACTTCCAGTTAACCTGGTACACTGTTCACTGCAACTGGTCACGTCCAGATATAATGAACGTATTGCAAAGTAAACTCACCATCGACATAGAGGTATCTTTAGTACCCATCTACTAATAGTTGGGACTTACAAATATAAAAACCTATTCCCAAAACAATTCCTTCATTTACTTCATTTTACATTTACTCCCAATCATTCATTCTCTCTCATCTTTTCTTCTTCCAAATTCCAAAACCCTAAATTCATCTCTCAATTTCAGTTTTCCCTTGTAGAAACTATGGCTAAACAATCTCAAGCCAAATCTCTGATCTCTTTCGAATACAATCCACCAAAACCAGCAGTCAAACCATGTTCTTAATGGCCAGAAAAATTTGAACCATCGGCCATTCGATTCAACATAAACAATTTTGTTTCTCCATTAAATTCAAAATCCAAAACCTTAATGGGGAGGATAAATAAATTTCTTGAAAAGTGTCCTCTCCATTTTGCTTTGACTGCCAATTCACAAGTATTGTATCATCGATACTTACTTGAATTCTGGTGCACCGCCGAAATTAGAAAGGATGAAAAGTCCATTGCTTTTACTTTTCAAGAAGGCACTAAGCGGTGTGGCATCACTCTTGAAAGGTTCTGGAAGGCCCTTCAATTGAACTATCTTAGACCTCCTTCAGTCTTTGCCAAAAGATTGAAAGGTATCAATTTTAGGGAGGTTCTAAGAAACATGGGTCATGATGGAATGACCAATGAAGAAGGCAATCTGAAAACCTCTTGGCACATATTTATTTATGGCTTTAAAAATTGTTGGAGGTATTTCTAGACTCAGATTCTCGAGTTCCTTGGGGGAAATTATGGTGGATTAGACCAAATTTCCCTGCTACAAGTAGAAATTGGATATTATCTGTGGCATGGAATCGAGGTGGACTTCGTTGAGATACTCTTCTCTCAGTTGTTGGTAAAGTTAAATGGAAAAAGAAGTCCACACATCTCTTTTTCAAGATTTCTAAGCATCTGTTTCATACAAATTTTGCGTGATGCATATTCTGAAGGGGGACCTAAGACTTCAGTGATGAAGTTCTGCAAAGACATTTCAAAGGCTTCAACTTCTGATGAAGAACCAGAACTCTCCGCTGCAATGCTTCAGGTAATAAATAAAACTGAAACAGCAAGACCAGCTAGCTCAGAAAGGTCACTGGGCGGGTCACAAAAGAATGCGAGACCCACCGGTGCACCTAGTGGCAAAATGTTGAAGTTGTTCGAATCCCAAACAACTTCATCCTCCCAGCCACCTCCCCAAAGATCTCCCAAAAGATCTCAGGATCACCAAAGGGCTTGCTAAAACATCGTAAATATAGGAAGTCCTCACAGCCTAAGGACACTAATGCTGATGCTAATCTTTCTGGTACCTTCTAAAAGGAACCAGAAGAATCTAGTCAAAGGGACAACTTACAAGCAACCATCTCCAAAACTTCTTTAGGTGGGGATGGTGAAGAAAATTTAAGTGAGCCTGCCTAACTCACATTAGAGTCCGAATCTGCACAAGCACATACTTCACAAATCTTACACTCTACTGATACACGAATCGATGAAGTCTCAAATGTGACACCATCTGAGATTGAGGTTCCAGACTCTACGACCGATGAAGTAATTCTTGACCAAAGCACGAGAATTATTGTGGTAACCCCTGTGTCTGCTTTTTCTGGTCACATTATATCTGAATCTGGTAACGATGCATCTGCTTCTGAAGCAGTTGTTGAACCAGCAGTTGGATCTGGTACCAATGATAAGATCCAGGGCATATCTGATCAGAATGTAGTCTTGACTTCATTCTCGGATGACGATGAGCCACCTCAAGGGAATATTGGTTCCCTTCCTGATATTGAGTTTGACGAGGGCTTATTGGACGAGAATCAATCGTCTGATTCTGAGCCAACCTTCAACCTCGCAAACGCCTAACCTCCCCTTGAAATTCAAAATATTTATCAACCATATTGTAACACCCCGCCTTACCACAACACAATATTGTCCGCTTTGCCCGCAGGCTCACGGCTTTGTTTTTGGTTGCTCAGACAAACTTCCCAGAAGGCTCACTCATATGGCATTGCTGCCGCCCGAACATGCTTAACTGTGGAGTGTATGGCGCACTTGCAGCCCTTGGATAACTCAACGAGGATTGTCAGAAGTGTTTGGCGCACTTGCATAACTCAACAAGGATGTTGAGTTGTGTTGAGGGGTATGAAAGCATACATATTAACATACAAGGGGTATCCTGGATATAAGTGACATCATTGGTCTTACATAACACAGCGCGTTTTGCGCGTATTGGCTGTGGATGAGAGGAGAAGCCCGCAGTTAAGCGTACTCGGGCGGCAGTAATGCCAAATGGGTGACCCTTCTGGGATGTTTCCCCGAGCAACCAGAAACAAAACCGTGAGCCTACGGGAAAAGCGGACAATATTGTGTTGTGGTAAGGTGGGGTGTTACACATATCGCCCACCGCCAACATCTCATCAACATCCTTACTTTCCACTAGGCTCAACACTTACTTATATCACTTCACCAACTTTCCAACCACAACTTCAACATCTTCATCCACAAATTCACCAAGTGCCAAAGCCCATCAATTATGATGAACCTCCTGAAAAGGAGTTGGACTCTGAAACTGAATCTGAGAATACAACAGAAATGCAATTGGAGAAGGCATTATATGGCCTTGGCAGAATTCCCTTTGTTGCTTTTGTTTCTACACAACCTCCACCTCCTTTGAGTGTAGAAGCACAACTAGAGATGCAAAATACCGAAGTTCAAAACCTACTTGTCAAGGTTGAGGACTTAACAAAATCTATGGCTGCTAACACCAAGTCCTTAACTGATCTGAAAGGTGCTCAGGTGTTCCTTGGCACTTAGTTGACCAAAGTAGCTGGAATGAAGGATTGGTGGGTGAGAAGCTTAATAAACTTGTGCATTATTGTAATAAAATCAGTTCAGTCATCAGGGAAGCATTCAGACTGACCAAGAGAGATGTGCAGGCTTCCGTTGTTGCGAACCTGACGTCTAATGTTGAAATATGAAACAAGAGGTGATGGCAGTCGGGAAGTAAGTGAATGAGTTGGTTAAGAAGCCAAGTGTTGATGAGAAGGAACTTAGCTCTTCTATCTATGGTGATGCGTTTGAGAAGTTATAGCTTGAGCTTTCTTAGAATCTTGTGTCTCAGCAGAAAACTTCAATTGCAGAAAAGATTGAGGCCAGGGTCAGACTCATGGTTGAAGAATTAACCAGAGATACAAATACAAGGGTGGACAAGGCTGTAGAAGAAGTAAAAACTTTTGTATCCACTCTTGACAAGACTGTTAAAGATCAATCTCAGAAGTTGGATGAGATTCTAACCCTCCTCGGGAAAGAAGTTGTTGTTGCTCCCCCTCCTTCCCCTTCATTTAGTGATGACGACAAAAAAATTCTCAATAAATTAAAAGAACAAGAGGCACTGAACCTAAATTCTTTGTTCATATTGAGGGCTCAGATGTCTAAAATGTCAAAGCGCATTTCTGATAGTCTTTTGAAGCAAAGTTGGGAATCTCTTAAGGACATGCAAGCTGCCATTGAATTATACTCCAATATGCCTGCAGAGGTCCCCAAAGGGGGAAGTAATATGCCCATTGTTTTGATTGCTAGAACCCAAGAGTTAATTGAAGCAACAAAGAAGCAATCTGAGGCTGGGGGGGGGGAGGACTGCAAAAGAAGAAGCAGTCTGAGCAACAAACTTCTGAGCCTGCCAAGAAAGACAAAGGCAAGGCACAAATGGTGGAAGAACCCAAGTCCAAAGGTGCAAAAGATTCTAGACTTGTGGTTGGGAAAAATGTTGATGAGTTTGGCTTTCCTCTGTAGATGAAAATAAATTGAAAACCTTGCAAAAACAAGTTTCAAATCAGTTTATTGCTTATAGAGAAAACAAGTTAAGAAAAAGGGAACAACATCTGAAGTTGGGGACCCTTGATCACATTGATGTTGCAGTTCTTTGTCTTTCACTTGAAAGATATCAGAAAATCAAAGAAGATGCAAGGGTGCAGAAGGCGTTAACTGAAATGGCTGATTATGAGTATGGGGTGAAATACTCACCTTTGGAACATAAGCTGGACCATCTCACGTTCAAAAAGTCCATTGAGGACTTGGTGGAAATTGACAATAGGAGATGGCGAATAAAAAGAACGAAATTCTGGCTAAAGTTCTGAAGGTGGAGAAGCAATTGGCAAGGCCACCCACTAAGCCCAAAGTGACTGGACCCAGATCCTCAAGGAATCATGCTCGTGATGATGACCTTTCAACATTCAAACCAATTTCTGAAGAAGCTGCCCAGGTTCAGAATAAACATAAAAAGGACCAATATGAGCATTATATGAAGAACAGATCTCATCCTTCCAAGATTGTTGATATTGATGTTATTCAAGAGGATGGACTGAGACTGTTTAATTTGGTTGTAAAAAGAAAAGGAAAGACAATAGAAGAGTATAATCAAGTTTCAGTTCACGAGTTTGGGATTTCTGAGCAAAAGGAGATGATCCAAATATTGAAGTCAAAACCTAAGTCTCATCTTATTCGTGCATAGTTGTCAAGAATTCAGCAAAAGATGAAGGCAAAGGTGGAGATTGAAGAAAGATTGTTTGGCAAAAAGGATCATTTTCCACTGAAGAGGAAAGCTACTAAAGCACCTTCTTCCTTTTTCAGAATATCATGTACATGTAATTATTTTCCTTTTTATGTACTTGTGACAATTTCCAAATTTCTATACGGTAGATATGTGTTACAAGTTTCAACCAACAAGTATATGATAGGTTTAAGTTAGAAAAACACAAGTAAAATTCTGAGACATCAATGATCTATAAGATGTCCTTAGAAAAATTTTACAACTTAAACAAAACTTGCATTTCAGACTTACAAACATGTATAGATAGAAGTCTGAGATGTCCTTGTATACACTATTTCAGAACAAATAGGGGGAATTTGTTAGGTCAAAAATCGACCAAGTATGATTTGTTCATAAATAGCTGAAGTTCAGTGAAGATACTTATACATAATTCTAAATTAGTACATTGAGGCTTCACTTCAAAATTCAAGATCCGCCCAACCTGAAAGCATTCACTCTGAAGTCGAAGACTGAAGCTTGAAGTTAGAGAATCATCTCAGAAGCAGGGCTCAGAAAAGATTCTACTTGATCGAAGACTAAAGCATCTCAATGAAAAGTACTTACAACACTTTACACTGATTATGAGGAAACCATTTTACCTTATCTCTCTTTCTCCAATCATTTCCATAATACCGGGAAAAGTGATAGATTGAGTAAAAAGTTGGGAATAAAGTGTGAAATGTCACATCAATGACTTTTACACTTAACCTTAACATACACTTTTAAGGAATCAATTTGAATTCCTTAAAATGTATCACAACCACGTATTGTACGGACAAGTCCACATCAGCTTGGACTTTGTCTATAAATACAAGGCTTCTCACAAATTGCAAGTAGTTGGAACTTTTGACATTGCAACTTTTGAGATATACTCCAAGTATTTTTTACGAGTATTTCCAAGTTATTTAGATCACTTGTATTTCAAGGTTGTTTAGATATTTTCACTTTTGTGATTATCTTTGTTCCGCAACAACCTTTGTATTTGTTTATATCAATAAATCAAATACATTGAAAAGTATATCGTGTCTCAATGTCGCATACTTGATTATATATACTATCTATATAGTTTCAACACTTAGTTTTTTGCCATTACTTTTAATTAGTTGTTCACCATAATCTGGATCATATTCTGAACTAGTCACTTCTCTAGTTCAGAATTAGTTACCAGTCGAGTTTACTTGATATACTTATTATATTTGTCTTACATCTTGTTGTAGGGACTCACATATCAAAATGATATAAGTACTTATGGATGATGCATGAGTGTCTCTTAACAACAACATGTTCTCCGGCGTTTTGGTTCCAACTGGCTAGGCCTTCAGCGTGTTCCCTTGCGGCGTTTTGGTTCCAACTGGCTAGGCCTTCAGCGTGTTCCCTTGCGAATACGAGCTATGTGCCTGCGTGTTGGATCCGTTTGATGGGAGTTGGGTATGTTGGGTATTTCTTCTAGAAATTTATATATATATATATATATATATGGTCTTCCAACAATTTAAAGGGTGTTTGTGATGTTGTGACATTACCAAATTATTTTTTAGTGTTATGGTTGTTAAAAATGGTTTTCTATGTTGGGCCATTATTGGTGACCTGAATCCAACAAATTGAAGGAGTTTTCGTTGTGATTGTTAAAGATGATCTTACAATTTCCGCTACATATTTATAATTCCTTATAAAAAAAAAACTAACCTCCTTATTTTAGAAAATTCA
Source organism: Erigeron canadensis (assembly GCF_010389155.1). Classification (NCBI taxonomy): domain Eukaryota; kingdom Viridiplantae; phylum Streptophyta; class Magnoliopsida; order Asterales; family Asteraceae; genus Erigeron; species Erigeron canadensis. Next base: position 14,858,374 of record NC_057765.1, read on the forward strand.
ACATTTTTTTCAATATTACCAAACTACCCTTAAAAAACCCTAACAAATATATATTTGAAATACTTAATTTTTGCACCTTATTAATTTTTTCATCTAATCTTCTACTTATATTTAGAATGATAACCATGATTAGATGCCTTATAGCTGCATTTCATGAAAGTAACCTAAAAAGTTTGTATTATCATTACGACATCTCACATATTATAAACAGTTTCGCTGCAACACGCAGATACCCTTTTAGTATTATAATAAATAGATCGATTACCAAGCCAAGAAAATAATTAATTTAGAGGCAACGATAAACAAAAAAACCTTTGGCCTCAACTTATTCCATGATACAAAATGCTTAGAGACTAAAGACATAAACAATAGAAATGGTATAAATAATAAGTGGCGACACAAACCGAAAGACAAAAAACAAAGACTGATTATGACAATACATACATAAGGTAATCTAAAGCAAAAGTTGTTGCTAAACAAACTTATCATGCGTAAAAGGATTCTCATTAGGAGCCACAATCTATCTTTTGTTTGACTAATCGCTAAGTTCTTTATTAGAAGAATTTATCTAAAAACTAGTACCCCAGCCATACCAATTACAAAAATTAATTATTTACATATTTATTGATTAATAATCAGCAGTAAGACAAAATTAGAAAGGGCATTTTTGAGACGTCCCGTCCATGGAGTTAGTTATACCGCAAACTAAGCTTGCATACCATTAATGGTAACCTCATATCATAATTTAGGCAACTGTAGTGCATTAACGAACTTACTAAAAGATTAATATCATAATCACGGAATCTTTAGCTCTCATCTTATTAGAACTTTAATATGTTTAAACTATAAATATACTAATGCAATGCACGTGAGTCCAACATTTAAAGTTAACGAGCAATAGTACCCGTGCAATGCGGCGGTAAGATGGTGGGGGTGATAGGTCATAGGAGGTGACACTACAAACAATATTGCATTTGTTAACACTTTTAGGTGAGTGTGAACAAATTAAAAATTTTGTCACGCTTTTTAGTGTGTAGAAATATATTGAATTAAAAGTGTTTGAAAATTTATTCACACTAAAAAGTGTGTATATATAAAAGTTCACACTTTTTAGTGTGAAATTTTAAACTTATTTTGTCACACTTCATTTGTTCACGGTAACTTTTTTAGTTACCGTGGACAAATGAAGTGTGACAAAATAATTATGAAAGTTCACACTAAAAAGTGTGAACATTTATTTCTACACACTTTTTAGTGTGGAAAAATTTCCACACACTTTTAATTTAATATATTTCTACACATTAAAAAGCGTGACAAAATTTTTAATTTGTTCACACTCACCTAAAAGTGTGAATAAATACAATATGATTTGTAGTGTGATAAGTCATATAGTGTGATAGTCAAATGCCTTAGCCGTACGGGTTCCATACTCGGATTTAAAAATTCGTTGAAAATATATCGAATGACATATCTAATGAAAGAGCATGAAACTTTATGAACATCCACACAATTTTTATAATTTATCAATATACGGTTTTTGAGATAAAAGATTATGAACAAATTAGAGGAATAAAATGATTTATGGGTAAGAGATAAAAAAAATGAGTGGTTGGGATTTAAGGGTATTATATGTATGTTAGGTAGATGTTTAAATTAGTGAATAAAGAAGGAGGTTAATTTAGGTAGTTCAAATCATTTTTTGAGAATTTAAAAAAGGACAAAATGTTTTATAAGATAGTATAGATATAACAAGAATACACGACTAAATACACGTCAAAAAGGTTGGGGTGACCGCTAAGAGCTTTGTTGAGCGATAAATTTTTATAGTGGTGTCTATTTGTGGAATTATTAAAAAGTAGATTTTTTATAGAGAAAATTTCATAAATGGTCCCTATGATTGTCGGTATTCGTATTTTGCCCCCAATACTTTTTTTAGTTGCAACCAGTCCTTTGGGTTTTCATTCTCGTTACCAGTAGTCCCTGACACTAACTTCCGTTAATTATAGTCGTTAAATCCCTCACGTGTGTACATGTGAGGATATTTTGGTCCTTTTATCTCTAAAACACCCATCTTTTTTTTACCCTCCCTTTTTTTAATTAAAACTCAGCATTCTCTACATCATCTCTAACCGATCTACCTATCTATCTTTAATATCTATTCACGTGAGTATATATTATTGTACCTAATATAATACAATATAATAACTACGAAGTACAATTTAGACCACCATGGTTCAATAAAGTGTTCATTATCATCAGCCTCTAGTTTCTCATATACGACATTAGATTTATTTTTTTTTAAAAAAAAGAAAAACTAGACCCATATCCATACAAATAATACGATGTTGAGGTGTTCTTGTCCAAACCAAATAACATCAACGGTTCATTACCAAAAATTAAAACAATTTGCTATAAATGAAACCAAACATTTTACCAACAAAAGCAAATACCATTGGGATGGTGGAATGATGGCCGGAAATATGTTGTGTGGCTAGAGATGGTGGTGACCAGATGATGGCCAGCGAGAAAACACTATTATCGCCGGTGACCAGACCTCCCGGCGATAACACAAACGGATATAATTTCCGTACAACGATTATTTGTCTAGCCAACAAAAACTCCATACAACGAGACCACCATTACTCTTCCACTATTATTGCCGCCTCTGTCTCCGAGTTGGCTTCGCCACCCAGTCATGGATCTACCAGCATTGTTGGTGTGGATTTGGTTTGTTTGTTTGTTTGCTACAATACACATACACTCTTCCAATGAAATGATAAAGGGTGGAAAAAATCGTGAGCGGTTCGTTTTTTGATGTGGCGGCAGAAAAAGAGAAACGACGGTAATGGGTTAATGAAATGATAAAGAGTTGTTGAAGGTTGATATTTAATCTATCTTTTTTAGCAAGTAATGACCGATTGAGTGTATTTAATTTTTGTATTTGTATTTGGGAAATTATGATCCTTCCTTTGATTTACGGTGGTGTGGTATATAGCCATATAGGTCAAAGATACATACATATAAACATAAAATGTATGTATAATTGCTGAGGTTTGATATGAAATTGCGGAGGGCAAAGGAAGGATGGGTGTTTTAGATATAAAAGGACCAAACTGCCCTCACGGAGGGATTTAACGACTATAATTAACAGATGTTAGTGTTAGGGACTACTGGTGGCGAGAATGAAAACCCAAGGCACTGGTTGCAACAGAAAAAAAGCATAGGGGGCAAAATGCGAATACCGACAACCACAGGGACCATTTGTGACATTTTCTCTCTTTTTTTTTAATTTATTAACCTCTCCAGACTCGTTCGGGTTGTGTTATCGCACCCTTGGTCTCCGGATCCAGAGTGCCTTTAGGTTCCAACCTCTAGCATATGACCCGCTTAGATGTCGCTACTTGAGTTGAACCACTAACCGACCAAGAGGCCGTTCTAAAAAAATAATAAAAAAAAGTGTTAAAAAATACTAGTTATAGCAGAAACACTACATCATGGCGTTATTTCCGCCCATTTTATTATTAGCTGGTCATTGGCCATGGTAACACATGCAATGAATTTTAAACAATAGCTAGACAGAGCAGGCTACCTAGCTTAGGGATGAGCAAAAAAACCGTTGACCCGCGCCTAACCCGAAACGGGTCGGCCCGAAACCCTAACGGGCCGGGTCACAGGTCAAGCTTTTGGTGTTTTTGCGGGTCACGGGTTGGACGGGCGTGCTCATCCCTAACCTAGCTGCTTTGTTGTGAAATGAAAGCTTTATGTTGATATGCAAAGTCAACCAAAGAGGTTGATACATTTACCAATTTATTTTCTCACCTTTATTTTGTATCACCTTTAGATTATATTGTAAGTTAAAAAGACAACTTAATATTTTTAAAGGTAAAAGGCTTCCTCATAATCAAGTATAAAGTGTTATAAATACTTTATATAGATGTTGCCTAAATCTTTGATTAATTTAAGATCTTCTATTGAGCTTGTTAGAACTCAAGCACAATTATCATATAAATAATCACGAGTACACAGCGGAAAGAATCATATGTAATATAATTAACTAACAAAGCAAAGAATCAAATATGTACCTTTTAGCTTAGCTTCCAATACAATTAATAATAAGATTATCATTGTTAGTTATGGTTCAAAGTAAAACCCCTCTACGATCGCACACTTGACACCCCTACGTATGTATGCTAGTACCCGATCACTGTTAGTGCATGTTTCTCATTGACAAAAGCATTTTATATGATTTACATATATTTTCAAATATATCCAAGTCTTGTAATTTATTTTCTAATTACCGTTTGTCAATAATATTACCTTGGCATATATTGTTGATCCTAATTAGTATCCATTTATGTTTATGTGTTTGTTTATTATTTGTATTATGTAGGTTCTAGATATAACATGTAAGAGTCATTAAGTTAATATTGATCCTGCGTTTTACACCAGTTGAAATATTAATTTAATGTACTACCAAAAGGAAGTTAAGATAACTGTGTTTCCGCATGAGAAATTGTATCTTGAATATATACTTCCTATAGGTAATATTGACGACATTGTTGCTGCGTATTTAAAGCAGTAGAAGAACGTTGTCACTACTAATGTTGTTTCTGCGTATATTTACTGCAGTAGAAACATTGGCGGAGTTAATGTCAGTTATGCGTCTTGACAGCAGTTAAGACATTAACTCAGAGTGTAATGTCGGTTCTGCGTCTTGACAGCAGTGAACACATTAACTCTAATATTCTTAAGTGTTATTTGAGTATTCTCGGGAACTAGCAATTAGTTGCATATGGAGAGAACACTCAAGAGGTCATTTGAGGGTTTTTGGGAACGAGCAAAATTTTGCTTGAGGAAAGAACACTCAAATGGACATTTGAGAGTTTCTGAAGAACAAGCAAAAGTATGCTTGTTCATAAGAACTCTCAAATGGTTTGAGAGTTTGTACAAGCAAAAGTATGCTTGTACACAAGAACTCTCAAACTAGGCCAAAACCCTAATGGGCTTGACATGAGAACTCTCAAACCCAATAGATTTGAGAGTTTTTGTCACTTGCCTATAAATAGAGGGTGTGTATGCGTGTTCCAAGAAGAGTGTAGAGAGACAAACAAGCAAAACCTAGAGAGAGAAAACCTAGAAACGCGCACGGTTTGATCTTGTCGGTTTTCGACTCATGCACGAACCGCAAAGACACACCCGGTTTGGACGACTCGTAGACTTAATTTGCCATGGTGGTTGGTAAAGTTTGTTCGGAGAGCCGTTTCACTATATAACCAAATACAGGTGTTTATATTCACGGAAAAAGATATATATATATGTATATAGTGATATATATATATATATATGATAAATGTAAGTTCACCTAACAAGATGTACACGAGATCAAGATATAACAAGATATAAGGTTAGACAATAATAATCACAAGTTATATCAAGTAACCCGACTGACAAGTAAATCGAAACTAGATAGGACTAGTTAGAATTACGATCCAGATAATGGATAAGAGTAATAAAGTATGATTGCTTGAAACTATATAAATTACTAAATATAATCAAGTATTATGGCAATGAGTCAAGATGTATTTTTCAATGTATTTTATTTATTGCTTATAAACAAAATACAAGAGTTGTTGCGGAACAAAGATAATCACACTTGTGAAAGTATCTAAACAACCCAGAAATACAAATGATCTATGTAACGAGGAATTACTCGTAAGAATACTTAGAGTAATATCACACGTTGCAATTGCCAAAGTTCCAAGCCATATTGCAAGTGTGAGAAGTCTTACATTTATAGGCAAACATGTCCTGATGACATGGCAATATGCCGTACTAAATGTGGGTGGATGGATTTGTGTGACAGATCCATAACATGCTTGTTTAAGGTAAAGTATGTAAGTTTCTTGATGTGACTTGACATACTTTATTCCCAACCTTTTTGCTAAAACTTTCCCAATCCCAGGTTGATAGTAATTAACAGGGTAAAGGTAGTTAAAGCTGCAAAAAGACTTTCCTCGTAATCAGTGAAAAAGTGTTGTAAGTACTTTTTCACTGATTCTTTTCAGATTCAACTTCAGATAAGATCTTCTCTGAGCTCTGCTTCTGAGATGATCTTCTTCCTCAGTCTTCAGTCTTTGACTTCCGTCTGAACGTCTTCAGTGTTGGTTGATTCTAAATCTGAAGTGAAGCTTCAGTGAGCTATATTCTGAATGACTTCAAAATCCTGAGCAAGCTTTCTTCACTGAGCTTCAACTATTTTGAACAAATTATACTTAGTCGATTTTCGACCTAACAATAAAAGGTAGATATAGTAACTGTGGGTTATCTCGAGGGATTCCACACCTCGACATATCCTTAAGTCAATCTCCGTTCGGTAAGACCCGAGGGACTTACAACTGGTATCAGAGCCACAGGTTTTTAACAACCTAGGTTCGAGATTGATCACGGTTTTGATATCCCGCTTTTGCGTGTTCTTAGGTGGAGAATAGTTTTAGGCGTATTTTTGGAATAAAGGTTCAAACCTGACGCTAAAATAAGACATATCTCAATCCTAAGATCATTTTCTCAAGTTTTCATTGATCAAGGAACAATATCAGGTTTAGGATTTAAGAAATTGTGAGAAAATGGTGTTTTGCGTGTTCATAGGTGTGTGCATTGTGTGTTCTTGAAAGTACATCACCTCATGTTCTTGCGTGTTCTTGGTTTGAACTTAATACACAATATCTGCAAATTATCTTAACCAATTAATACTTATGGACTATGAGACAGGTAATGGTAATTCACCACCCAAGCTAATGATCATAGACCAATACTTTTCTTGGAAAGGTCGATTCGAATCCTTTATGCAATTTGTAGGTGCAGTTTCTGAGCACCTTTTATTGTCCGTCGCAATAAAATTCTAGAGGTTGGTCATAATGAAGATAAGGCATCATCAAGGTCGTGATGATGTCAGCATCACCTCGTGATGACATCAGCATGAGGCAGCAGTTCGTGTGAAGAAGCTCGAAGCCCACGAACATGATAGAAGCCCACCCCATTCGACAAACTATATATACAAGACTTAAGTTACATTTTAGGGTTAATTATTTGAGTTGCAACAGATTTCGTTCATCTCGCACGGGGTAGAGATCTATACTCTGTGCCAGTCAGATGTATACTGATTTGGTGTAATATTCATATGATTAATGATATTCACGAGTTTTGCATCTGTTCTTATCTCTTATTCTTTGTGTATTCGTGATTATATGTTCATAATTATTCAGAAACCTCAAAGACGAATCTAAGTGGATTTCGCACACTTAGATGTTGTTAGATCGTGATTTAATCGGTCCAAACCGCACTTTCACAATTCACGAACATTAGAATGTGGACTTGTATGATTGAAGGATATAGATCCCCAACTTATAAGGACAGTGGTGTTACCAAATTATATGCTTATCAAGATATGACTGAATCTGATAAAAAATTATATGAGGCAGAGAAAAATGCACTATCATGTTTAAAAATGTCATTGCCAGAAGAAATATTACATTTGTTTAATGGATTCAATACATCAAAAGAACTTTGGTTAGCATTAAAAAATCATTGTGAAGGGGATGAAACACTTACAAAGAATCATAGAGATCTTCTAAAGCATCAGTATAATGTATTTAATGGGTTAAGAAGTGAAAACTTAGATCAACTAATTACAAGGTACTATCATTTGCTAGCAAAATTGCAAGAATTTGAAGTTACTTACTCTAAGGAAGAAAGTCGAGAAATTTTGAGTTCCTTGCCACAAAAGTGGAGTAATTATATTACCACTTTGCAGGAAAAAGCAGATTTCTCTGATATGTCATTGACTCAGATAGTTGCTAAGTTTAGGGGACAATAAATGAAACTAAAAAGGAGGGAAGCAGGATATAATAACGCTCAAATTCCAGAGCTTTATTACGGTAGACCTACGATCAATGTAAGTCCAAGTTCTCCTAAAGGAAGCACAAGGGCATTCCTGAGTGAAGGTGTTGACTTATAAATTATCTCATTTCACTCTGAAGGGAACATATGTCTTGTTTCAAGTCAGAGCGACAATGTAGGCAATCGTGAATATCCTACCTCCATTGCTAGTTCCACCGTGCCTATAAGTGTCAAATGTGCGGAAAGTCACTTATCCGTTCCTGCGTCATTTATGACATCATATGAACAGTTTATCCAAGGAAAGGTTCAAGATCCGAGTCTTATAGAGGAAGACTACGAGCAGATTGATCCTTTGGACTTACAAGAGACAGATTTGCAATGGCAAATGGCTTTGCTAACTCTTCGAGCTAGCTAAACAGTTCTAATCAAGAGCAGGGCGAAAGGTCATGGGTTCCAAGCTTGGCTTTGATGAGTCAAAGATAAAGTGTTACAATTGCGAAGGCTTTGGACACTTTGCTAAGGAATGCCAGAGACCTAAGAAGGATGATAGGTCTGTTGTGACTTGTCAGAGCTTCAACCAAGGTGGAACAACAACTTCTTCAGGTGTCTCACCACAAATATATTTTCAAGGGTCAAGTTCGAATGCTAATAGCTCCTCTCAACAAAACAATTATCAAAGTTCCAAGATTGAGAGTCCCAACTCTAACCAAAATGGGTCAAGAGCTTTGGTGGTTCAACAATAGGAAGGTTCATATGACTAGAGCACTATTGTTGAAGAAGTCAACAATGCTTACATGGTTGAGATCAACTCAGATGTGTCATCAGATTCAAAATCAGAGACTTCAGAAAGTGATGACACTAGTTCATTCAAAAACCCTGATAAATCAATAGTTGTGAGCAGCTCAAACAAAGTCGAAGATCAAAAGGCAACATCGGGTCTGGTAGACTTCATGACAGACTTGACTATCATAAAGTGTCCAGTTTCAGTTAAAAGGACTGAAAGCATGTGGATTTAGATACTGGAAGCTCTATTCATGCTACTGGGATAGTATAGTTTTGTCAGACTTTGTTAAGATTTCTGATGTTCAGGTGAGCATTGCCGGATCTGCTTAGGGGGATTGCAACAGGTCATGGTAATGTGAGCGTCACTAATCTTCATATTGACAAGGTACATCACATTGAACATCTTCGTCAAAATTCTTTGAGTGTCAGTCAAATGCATGATGTATGTCAAGAATGGGACAAGGATCATAAAAATGTTCCTCGACTAATCCTTCCGCCTCCAGGGTTGATGAGACATCAACAAGCAAAGGAGTTATTCTGGAAGAAAACGAGACATTACATTTGAGACACTCAAAGTCAACTCCATTAATTCCTATGAAAACAATGGATGAAGTTTTGGAAAGGCTTTCGTGTATTGAAGAGATGACTGAGTATGGTATTCCTATTACGGAAGAGAATCTCAGGCGATTCAATAAGAAGAAAAGTGTTGAGTTTTCGTGCTTTATATGTCGTACAAAGGGTCACCCTGCTAGTAAATGTCCAAGTAAAGGAATGAAAAGAGAGTTAACACATGCTAGATCAAAACTTTCAGAGTTACAATGTCAGTGAATCATCTAATACTTATCGTAAGAAACAACATCAAGATGACTCAAATCCATTGAAGAAGATTTTGGGTAAAGAAGGATGGAGAGAATTTGCATATCGAGATGATTTGGGAAGAATCTGGACAAAGAAGGTCTGGGTTGTTGACGAAGAAAACTAATTGTCCTTTATTTGTGCGGAGGACAAAGTTAGGGAAGACCATGTAATTTTGGTTATCAGTGACCAAGTCCTAGGCACATTTTTATTAGATAATATAGTGGGTTATTGTACTTATGTGGTATTTTCTTCATTGTAAATCATTGTGCAAGTCCTGTGTATGTTATTTATAATTTGTTTATAAAGGAACGTATTTGGCAAAAGCGAGTATATATTTTTAAAGTACTACTTTATTTTATGCTTGTTGATAAATCATTTGAGATAACATGATGATTGTTATCCTGTGATGAATATGCAAAGTTGAGTTACTTGTGATGGTTACACTAAGTTGTTTGATCGATCGCATTTTGTATTGCTAATCCAGATGACTGGAATGAGTAATCCTTAGTCAACATCTCTCAGAAACCATCTTAAACTCAGAAAATGAAACACAAAAATATAACAATGGTTTAAGGGGGAGTCGTTACTTCAAGAGAAATGAAGAAAACATGTAGCATTTAAGTTTACTCATTTGCTACATCTGATCTTTTTGTAAGTAATTAGTCCTTCTAAAGCCACATGTGGCATTTAAGGGGAGTCGTTATCGCAAGAGAAATGAAGAAAACATGTGGCATTTAAGTTTACTCATTTGCTACATCTGATTATCTTGTAAGTAATTATTCCTTCTAAAACTTCTTCAGTATACTCAAACAATTTAAGGGGAAGTCATTACTGCAAAAGATATGGAAATCATATGGCATTTAAGTTTACTCATTTGCTATATCCATTCTTTTTGTAAGTAATTAGTCTTTCTAAAACTTACTTATATATACCAGATTAAGCATAACTATTTTATGATGAGTTAGAGTAATTTTGAGCATAAAATTACTGTGACTGATTTTTTATTTTTATGCTTCGTAAGGTATATCGTAAGGACAGTATTAAGCATGACTATTACAAGATTTCTTAGAGTAATTTTGATTCTAAAATTACTATGATAGATTTTCTAACTTTATGCTCCGTAAGGTTCTTGCTCAGAATAAAAGGGTTCTATTGCACGAGAGAATATGTTATTCAGGGTATCTGGTTTCCATGGGAACTTAGATGTGTTCTATGTGAACACTAAATAAATGTGTATCGTGATAAAGGTGTAGTGTAAGAAAAGACAAATTTGAGTGTGTTTAGTACACCTCGAATTAGGTCTTGTAATTAAATTGCTCGAACGATTAAGTGAAATACTTAAAGTTTCGTTCAAAATGGGTCAACCGGAGTTACAAAGTTGATATACTTGACAGATATTTTGATTTGCAATTTATCTTAAATAATTGAATTAAAAATACTTATTGTGTGAGCTAACCTGATAAAGACTTGGATTCTAATCTTAATGTTTGTGTACGTGTCTTAGGGTTTGCGTGTTTATGTGAGTATATAAAGAAGATGACACACATTTAATGATAATTTAAATCAGTTGCGTGTTCTTCCTAAAAGACTCTCCATTTGCGTGTTCCTGTTCGAGCACTATTCACTCACTTTCGATTCATAAGACTCGATTTTTACGTGTTTTAAACATAAGAAACACTACTCTTAACACTTATTGAACAAAGGTATATGATTAACACAGTTTCTACGTCCAGATTTCGTGTTTAAATGACCAAATATTTAGGGTTTTTATTTCGAATATAAAATCACTAAATGGGACTATTAATATCAAATGGATGAAGATATGGAACCGAAAAACCGTTAAATCAGTCAAATACGAAGCTAATCGTACTAGATTTAAAGTTTTTAGGGTTCAAATCGCCTGGATTGTGTTTTGAGAAGATGAACAGCCATATGTGTGTTCTTCACCATATGCGTGTTCTTCACCAGATGCGTGTTCTTGGGTTTGCAGAAAGTCATCTTCAAACATTTCCAGAATTTGCGTGATCTTGATGACGTCATCAAGGTCAAACGCGCATTTGACCAGATATGCGTGTTTCAGAGTAAAATACATCATTTGCGTCTTTTGTCACCATTTGCGTGTTGTTACTCCATATGAGTGTTTCATGACTTGTAAAATTTTAAGTTGGAAAAATTTTAAAATAAGTAAAATATGAAACAAAACACGTACTATCCAGTCAAACCCGACACCATATGTGTATATGGACACCATATGTGTGTGTATAAGAAATTCGCTTGTTCTAGGACTTCGGAAAATTTTCAAAATGGGAAAATTTTTGAATAAGTCAAATTAGAAATTATGAATTGCCTTATAATTTTGAATTTTAAAATTTAAGTAAAACAAATGGTTTTTGGTTAAGTTTTAATAAAGTTCAAAGTGTCGCTTATTAAAACTAAAGGTTTTTGAAGGTTATGAAACAAATGGTTTCGCGACTTTAGAAAACAATAAAAGTTTTAATTTTGACTTGTTGATTCGATAAAATTTGATGACGTTTTGAGGGGATTATGAAACAAATTGTTTCACTATCCTAGAAAATGTTAAGGATTTTATTTTTCAACCTAGTTGTCGATAATTGAAGTTAATAACATTCTCCGAATCAATGAAACTATGTGTTTCAAGGGTTTTTGAAAATGTTAACACCTTTAAAGTTCGATTGTTTTATCAATGGTTTGAGTTCATAACATTCTTAAATTTCATGAACTACAGGGTTTCAGCAGCTTAAAATGTCGGGACTCACCAAAGATAATGAAGATAACTCATCTCAACAGCCTAAGAGGAGGAAAGTAGCTGTAGGAGGTGAACCATCTGTGATATCTTCTCAACCAAGCTGCTCAAAATCCAATGAAGACATTATGTCTAGTTTGGAAAAAGAATTAGAAGATATGAGAGTCTTGATTGTAAGCTTAACGAAGAGATTTTCCAAGCAAGAAGAATCACACCATCAAATGCTTGAAGAGTTGAAGAATGAACACACTCAACTTCAGACAAGTCATGAGGTTCTACAGAAGATTCAATCTTAAACAACTTTACATCTAAAAAGAGTTGTCAAGAAGCTAAATAAGCATAAAGAGGCAATAGCGAGCCAAACGGAAGGTCTAGCAAGCTTTGATGCAGATTATGTCAAGCTAACTGAGATAGTTGATAATCTTGGATCTCAGGGGGAGAAAGATCTGTTAGGTCAGAAATCGACTAAGTTAAATTTGTTCAAAAATATTTGAAGTTCAGAGAAAATACTTGTACAAAATTTATGAGGACTCTCTCAGAATTAGTTCTCTGAAGCTTCACTTCAGATCGAGATCAGCCCAACTGAAGACATTCATTCTGAAGTAGAAGACTGAAGACTGAAGAAGAGAATCCACTGAGAAGCAGAGCTCTGTGGAGATTCTATCTGATTGAATATCTGAAGCTGCTTAGTGTAAAGTATTTACACCACTTTGCACTGATTATGAGGAAGCCTTTTTTACTTTACCATGCTTTATCCAGATAACAACATTGTCTCTGGAAAGCTTTTTGGTTAAGTCAAATGGTTGGGAATAAAGTGTGAAATGTCACATCAAATGATTTTCACTCTTAACCTTAAAATACACAGTTTAAGGAATCTTATTGATTTCCTTAAATGTATCCCAACAAAGTATTGTACTACCTAGTCCACGTCATCATGGACTTTGCCTATAAATACAAGGCTTCTCACATTTTGCAAATGGCTTGGAACTTGTGAGATATACTCTAAGTAATTCTTACGATTATTTCCTAGTTGATAGATCATTTGTATTTCAAGGTTGTTTAGATATTTTCACAAGTGTGATTATCTTTGTTCCGCAACAACTTTTATATTCAGTTTATATCAATGAATAAAATACATTGAAAAATACATCGTAACTCTTTGCCTAATACTTGATTATACATATTATTTATATAGTTTCAAGCACTTGTTTCTCATATTTACTTTGTTGAACATATCCATATATGGATCATAACTCTGAACTAGTCTTTATCTATACCAGAATTACTTGCCAGTCGGGTTACTTGATATACTTGTATTATCTTGTTATTATTCAACTAACATCTTGTGTAGGGGACTCACATTTGGTATCAGAGTCACCATTAAATTTTGTTAGTGCATGATTCTCAGTGACATGAGCATTCTAGATATGTGTAGTAAATTTGTGTATAATTTCAAGTCTTGTAATTATCTTGTAATTACCGTTTGTCTTAATATTACCCTGGCATATTTTGTGAAAGCCATTTGGGATCCAACTTATGTTTATATGTTTGTTTATTATTTGTATTTTGCAGGTTTTAGACATCACATGTAAAGAGTAATTAAGTTAATATTATTTATGTGTATTAACAGCAATTGAGATATTAACTTAATGTACTTCTAGAGGGAAGTTAAGATATTTGTGTTGCTGCGTATTTACAGCAGTTTGAATATTAATCTTATATACACACTTCCAATAGGTAATATTGACGACACTGTTTCTGGGTATTCACAGCAGTTGAAAAGTGTCAAAGGCAAATGCTAGTTCTGCGTATCTTTACAGCAGTTAAAGCATTAGTTGAGTTAATGTCGTTTTTCCGTCTTCACAGCAGTAAAGACATTAACTCAGAGTACAATGTCGGTTCTGCGTCTTGACAGCAGTAAAGACATTTACTCAACATATCCTAAGTGTTATTTGAGGGTTCTTAGGAACAAGCAAAAAGTCTTGCTTGGTCAAAGTAAGAACACTCAAATGTTCATTTGAGAGTTTCTAAGAAACAAGCAAAAGTATGCTTGTTCTCTAGAACTCTCAAATGGTTTGAGAGTTTCTGTGGAAACAAGCAAAAGTATGCTATGCCCACTGAAACACGCAAACAGGCCAAAACCCTAATGGGCTTGGGCTCAGAAACACGCATGGGCCTGCGTGTTTAAGAACACGCAAAATGCCATTTGCGTGTTCCTAAGTCCTTGCCTATAAATAATGGGTGTGTGTATGCGTGTTCCAACAAGAGTGTAGAGACAGAAACGAGCAAATCCTCTAGAGAGAAAACTAAGAACACGCACGGTTGATCTCATGGGTAATACTCATCTCGTGCACGAACCGCAAACACATACCCGGCCCCCAAACGACTCGTAGATTGCAAGTTACCACTTGTTTGGTAAGGTGCATCTAGAGAGCCGTTCCCAGAGTGTGTATCATCACTTAAAAGATATATATACATATATAGTAATATATATATCATCTAAAGGTAGATATATAAACTGTGGGTTATTTCGAGGAATTTCCGCATCTCGACATATCCTTAAGTCGATCTCTGGTTTGATAGTAGTGCAAGATTAGAGGGACTTACAAATTTATATATTTTACAACCTTTTTGATGCTACAAGATGTCTGGCACCAAAGGAACTAAACCTAATGTTAATGTTAATATTAATCCACCGCCTCCTCCACCACTTATACCTCAACATAGCGTCCATGTGCATTTTCCAAACAGCCCTGTTCCTAAGTTTAATGAGGACAGTGACTCTTTTATTACATGGAAAGCTTGTATGATGAAGTATATTGCTGGAGTTGAAAGACACTTAACCACCCTTCTCTTAGAAGGACCTTATATACCCATGAATGCTTCAACTATTGTCTTCAATGCCGATGGGACTCCTAGGCAGACACCTAAGGAGAAGGATCATTGGTCTGAGGAAGACCATAGACTGGCAAATCTTGATTCCAAGCTCCAGAATATGATCCTCTTCGCAGTTCCTGAGAACTTAAAACCCACACTTGTTCTTCTTGAAAAATCAAAATTAATGTAGGAGAACTGATGACACAGTTTGAAGGTACAAAGGAAACAGTTGTCACAAAAAAGTTGCTTTAAATAAAAAATATGAATCTTTCTTTGCATACCCAAATGAAACTTTAACTCAGACTTACATAAGATTCACAAATCTTGTAAACCAATTGAAAGCTTTGGGTGTTGAAAAAGACAAAGAAATTTTGTTAGAAAAGTTTTGTGACACTTTACCTTCTAAATGGGAAAATTTGATCTTAGTTTTGAGACAAGGAAAAACCTTGCATAGCCACACTCTTGCTTCTTTATATGGAGCTTTCCGATATATACTGATGAAAACAAGGCTGAGAGAGTTGTGGCTGAACAAGATGCAAAGAATCATGCTTCTACCAGTTCTGCAATGGTTCAATATTCTGAGCCACACAGTACTGCCCTACTATCTTCTGAGAGTGACAATTCTGACTTAGTGAAGAAGATGATAGTTGAATTAATGAAAGCTGGTATTACTGGTTATGAAGCACATGAGTGTGATGAGGATGATAATGATGATCTTGTTGCAATGTTAGCCAAAACCTTTAATCATTTTAAAGCAAAATCAAATAGAAATGGCAAACAATTTTCCTCAAACAATTCAGTTGATAAGTCCAATCTTGAATGTTTTAAATGTGGAAAGAAAGGAATATAGATCAAATCAACCATCCTCATCACAATTTGCTCCTAATCATTCTATCTTTCAAAAATCTGATGAGTCATATAAGGCCAAATACAAGAAGTTGATGGCCCATATTGCACTCATGGCACAAGAAGAATCCAACAAGAATAGCTGCATGGTGGCAGATTCAAAAAAATGGGAGAATTCTAATGTGTCTTCTGATGATGAAGAAGAAGAAGTGAGGGACATGTGTTTCATGGCTCGTGAAGATCAAGATCATGTTGTTAAGTCTGATGTTGAATCTGGTCGTTGGGTGGATATAATCATGAAGAAGGTTACTACATTTGGTTGTGAAAGTAATGAAGAACAAAAGTTGGATCTTTAAGTTCTTATTGAAGCAGATATTTCATATGTTGAGACTGTGCGTTCAGAAAGCTTGAAAATGTTTGAAAGTAATACTTGTAACAACCAACTAAGGCGGAACAATGAGATATACAGAAAGTCGAGTAGTCAAAACAAAGGATTATAAATAACATTCACCATAGCTTTATTTTATAAAATGAATTTCCAATGTACAAACATGTGAACCAATTTCCAAGTACAAATGCATCCACCATACTTGGATGTTAAGTCCATGAACCAAATAACAAGCACATGAAATAGTAAACTACAATGACCAAGACGGATTCCATTGCCTATCACAAGGTTTGATCTTTCACTCCAAAGTGCAATGCAAATAATCATGAAGCATATAAATCCTCAATGCTTAAGCTTATTTCATGAAAAGCAAGAAGAAAAAAGTGTCAACTACGAAAACGTAGTTGGTGAGTGTATAGGTTTTTATATAAATCTTGGTACATGCCCATTTTAACAATTAAAAAGTATATTATTGTTACATTTCAAAATTTCTAAACCATAAAACCGACAAAATTCTGATATCAAACCATCAAGCTTTCCAAATACTATAATGTCATTTCAAGACTTGGAAGAATCCATGGTAACTTATAAAGTTCTCATTTATCAAAATCATTATGAGAGAAAATATATCAATCAGTTTATCGTATATCATACTTAAAATCATTCAGTTATCAATATTCCATTATCACCAAATTCAACAACTTTCAAGATTCTATATAGGGTCCAATACCCAAACCGTATGTTCAATTCATAATATTCAACATAATAATATCAATTTCATTTAGCCACGAGGGCATAATTCAAGTAACTTTTGATGTGTAAATGCTTTAGCCACTACTACTACCATTTTATCAAGTCCAACAATATATATAATTCATTTCATAGCACAAGCTGTCAATCAAGTGTCATATTAATAATAATAGGGTCGTGCCATGGAGACGACCATTTAAATTTAAGGTAGCTAGAGCACCACTATGGTCGGACTAGAAGTGAGGGTCGTCACAAAGGCAACCAACCTTCCACTGTTACACTTATGGGTGGGTGGACGAAACCTAGTTGCGCAACTCTCTAACTACAGGCCTCCACTTTCGGAGTAAATAGTAGTGTACCAAAAGAAAACGGGTTGACAGAACTCAAGCTCATCATAAAACATTTATCACCTTGAACATACGAAACAATTTCATTTCATAATCGTTATATCAAGAATCATTTCATATGTATATATATATATAAGCAATTTAATTTATATATCATTTTTTTCACCCCGATAATTAAACACATAAAATAGTTTGAAAGGGGGCTATAACTCACCTTGATATGCCGAGCATTATATCTATTTATTTAAAATGGGTACTTCCCATCTATTTCTTCCTTGATCATATATTCCATCATGGTCCTCATCCACATTTCAAAGCCAAGACTATCCCTACGAAAGGACTAATATACATAAGTTCCTATCTTAAGCCATTACCTAGAAATGTCACTTTCATTATGTTCCTATAAATTGTGGGATCCAAGTATATTGCTAACATTCGCATCGTTTTGGTTGTAGAGATTTATGGTGAAAAAGGTTACTTTCATTACATGCGTAGTTATAAGTTGTTAGATTTTCGGTAACTTGGCATCATTTGTGGTTTCACTTGATATATTAGGTTATCATATAGAAATGTCATATTAAGTTATGTTATCCTTATTTATCATTTGTTGTGTAATCGATTTTAGCGTGAATTAGCATTTGTGATATCAATATATAGCTTGGTTAACATAATTACTTTTGCCTATCTCACTTAATTATCTTTGTTTTGTTTTGATTACACTTATCTCATGAAATTCGTTTAAGTGTTATGGGCTATTATCAATTGGGCCAAAATGTAATGGGTTTTTAAGTGACTTGGACTTAATTTAGTTATTGGGCTTAAACTTATTTAGGTTATGTGCTTAATGGGTTGTATTGGTTATTGGACTTTATGGTTTGTTGGGCCAAGTGGGCCTACTGATTTATAGTTCTATGGGTTTAGTATTTGGGCCGGGTTAGCCCATTATGGCCTTCAGTGCATCTTTTAGCCCATTATACAAATGGTTAGTTTCCTTTCAGATTTTCTGTTTTTAATTCAGATTTTTATGAAATGTTGGCTAGTATTTTGGGGTCAAGCCGAATTTTAGATGATTTTTGGTGTCCTTAAAAATTATCCAAACACAAACTATCCCGAATGGGCACTACTTTCGACATCAGAAGTTTTATAAAGGTTCTTGATGTTCCGATTGTTAGAAAAATCCCATGATTTTATTTTAAGTTCACAACACATTGAAATTACTTTCCACCAAGTATGACCTCCTGGAATCTTATGGATCAGGAGATAAAAATTGTTTAATTTTATAAAATATTCATACCAAATTACAGTTTTGACCAGTTTCAGTAGGAAAATCATATCCTTCGTTTGGTTGAGTATTTTTGAGTAATTCCAGTTGGAAGTTAAACATAACTCGTTTGTCTACAACTTTTATTTTGAAAGTTTTGCTTGAAACGGACCTCACATGCTCAGTTTATTCAGTACAAGACAGAAGACCAATTCTGTCAGAATGTTTATTGGTTAATGAATCCCACCAATGGTGTTGGTTGCTTGTTTTAGCCACTAAATTACCACCAACAAGATTATCACTTACTTTTGTATCTCTTAACATCAAATATACAGATTTCAAACATATTTCAAGATCATTCATCATCATTTTCAACTGAACTTATACAAAACATAATTGATAATCATGATTCTTGCCAAAACTAAGAATATGTTTTGATGAAATCTCCAAACCTAGATGCTGCAATTAAAAACACTTTTTCAAATCAAAGAGCCACATATGAATCTGGTGATCTTCATCTAGCATCTGTTATAATTGATTTAGATGCACTTCAAAAAGAAATGAGACCAGAAATTGTTTTTAAAGAAATTGGCAAACCAAAGAAGGAAACTGATAAGGCCCAGAAACAAATTCTGCAATCTTTAATAAACCAATCTCTGAACCACCCTCAGAAAGTCCTATCAGTTTTGTTGAATCTAATCACAATGCTCAACCTGATTAGTCATCTGAGCGTGTTTCTAATCATCTCAGTTCAGAACCAGCAAAAACTCAGCAAAGCAACATCCCATTCTATCCTCCAGTCAGTTTTAAACTACCTTCTGAAATGAATATTGGATCAGATGTGCTTGCTGCGTCCCCTCAGATATCAGTTTCCACTGAAATACCACAGAATGAATAGTTTCATGATGCAAATCATGATTTACAAGACGATGATGATGATCAGACTAAAATAGTCTTTTTTGAAGCTCCTCCTGAGACAATTCAGAGGAATTCTTGCACTGATATCATTGTTCATCCTGGTCATTACTCTAAATGGACTCGTTCACATCCAATTAATCAAATCATTGAATATCCAAGTAGAGGGGTTCAGACCAGAAGAGCCACAAGCGATCAATGCTTAAATGTCAGCTTCTTATCACTGATGAAACCGAAGAAGATTGACGAGGCTATGAAGGACCCAAGTTGGGTGGAAGCCATGCAAGATGAGCTCAACCAATTTAAGAGGAACAATGTTTGGGAGCTTGTTCCATGTCCCAGCAATAGATGCAGATTCGTTGTGACAATCGCAACATAGATTTGATTATCGTTTATGTTTTAGGAACTATGTTTGTAATCATTTAAATAAGAACTTGTGTTGATATTTAATTATTACAGTTGAACTTCAATATATTATATCTGTTTATGTTTTGTATTGTGTTTGTGTGTTATATATTGTTTTGCAGGGACAAGAACATAGAATTAAGGTTTATAAGTGTCGTAGAACACTTAAACGATAATTGGATGTTATGTACAAGCCAAACGAAGTCAAACAAAGAGTCAAAGGCATGTCCCTCATGCTGACGTCATCAGCATGAAGGATCAGCCTCATGCTGACGTCAGCACGAGGCAGATTGACTTATTGTTAATTCGGGCCTAATACGTAATTAAGTCCTAAGACCACACGATCCAATACTTAACTAGTATAAATACAAGACCTAATCTACGGAATTAGGTTAATCCTTGTTAATTGTTTTCGAATTATTCACGAATTTACGAGTCAAGGTTATTTGTTCCTTCATGTGATCTCGTACACGAACCACAAGCCTTGTGCATCTCCTTGGGTTGGTTAATTGCTTATTAATCAACAAAAGGCAATAGCAATCTAGTTATCTCAAAAGGATTCCGCACTCTTGACATAACGAATCGCATCTTATTACGATCCACGCAACAATAGGGAACCTTACAAGTGGTATCAGAGCCCTAAGTTTGATTACCAGAAGGTTTAAGATCGTTTGATTAGCTATTGATTGCAATTTCGTTCGAAATTCGTGATTAATTTGCATTTTCGTGCTCTTCTTCGTGTTACTTCGTGCATACGTCAGCACGAAGTGAACTTCGTGTTCGTGTTCACGTCATCTGTTAACTTCGTGTTTACTTCGTGCCACGTCTACGCGAACCACTCTTCGTGACTTAGGTCGTGACTAGTGTTTCGTATACTTCGTGCTTCGTGCCACGTATACTTCGTGCTTCGTGCCACGTGTACTTCATGGAAGTCATACAGCTTCGTGCCACATGACTTCGTGCTTCGTGCCATACGAACTAAGTAGTATTTCGTTTTATTTGAATTCAAAAGATTCGAAATGACGACTATACCAGCTGCCGTAAACTCACCTAATGCCCTACTTATCAGCCAAATGATCATGCACGATCATGAGGTTGGTCGGGGTAATACACCTCCAAAGCTTTTCCGTATGGAAAGTTATTGGATGTGGAAGAGACGTTTTGAAGACTACATTCGTCTCACTGACATGGAAATGTGGCTTGTGATAACTCAAGGTTTTGATTGGCCTTCATATGAGAAGAATGGAGTGATCGGTAGGTATACTTATGTTGATATGCCTATTGAAGAACGTAAAAGATACGCAGTTGAGGGAAAGGCATTGTCCACTCTTACTATGGCCTTGCCTCAAGATAGTGTACATTTGTTCAAAAAGTACACTACATCAAAGGATTTATGGGACGCTCTTGAAAGATATTGTGAGGGCGATGTAACTTTGAAAAAGAATCGTATCAAGCTTCTGAAGCGCCAGTATGAAGCCTTTAATGGACTGAAAGGAGAATCTCTTGACGAGATTATTATTCGATTCAGTCATTTGACCACTGAGTTGTCGTACTTTGAAGTTGTTTATCATGAAACTGAGCTAGTTGATAAGTTTTTGGACTCACTGCCTAAGACATGGACTGATTATGTTCATCAACTTCAAGATGATCAGGAATACAGTACATGGGACTTTGAAAAGGTAGTCTGCAAGCTGAAGAACAGAGACATGAAGAGAAGGATTAAAGATACTCACTCGGATTTTACACAAGATCCATCTTTATATCATGCTAAGTCGGATTTTAAGTTCACAACACATTGAAATTACTTTCCACCAAATATGACCTCCTGGAACCTTATGGATCAGGAGATAAAAATTGTTTAATTTTATAAAATATTCATACCAAATTACAGTTTTGACCAGTTTCAGTAGAAAAATCATATCCTTCGTTTGGTTGAGTATTTTTGAGTAATTCTAGTTGGAAGTTAAACATAACTCGTTTGTCTACAACTTTTATTTTGAAACTTTTGCTTGAAACGGACCTCACATGCTCAGTTTATTCAGTACAAGACAGAAGACCAATTCTGTCAGAATGTTTATTGGTTAATGAATCCCACCAATGGTGTTGGTTGCTTGTTTTAGCCACTAAATTACCACCAACAAGATTATCACTTACTTTTGTATCTCTTAACATCAAATATACAGATTTCAAACAAGTTTCAAGATCATTCATCATCATTTTCAACTGAACTTATACAAAACATAATTGATAATCATGATTCTTGCCAAAACATCTCTTGATCATCCTAAAAACAACATGCATGTAAAGATCTTGTATTTTCTCAACATAAAATGCATTATTTACTTGTAAAACACATATTTACTAATAATCAAACTCAAAAGCATTAATGGATCATTGAAAATTTTATAGATAAAGATGTATTAAAATCGGTTTTGAGAGAACAACCTTAGATGATGAAAACCTTGACATATATGGTCGTTTGAGAGCTATTGATGCTTCCTATCCATGCTCCCATTGATTATAGCTTATCCCCATACAAGATTATTGTTAGTTATTGATTGAATGATGATTAAATCATGAGTTTATGGGTTGTTCTTGGCCCATATTTGCTGCTGCCGATCAGTCCCCTTAAAGGGCTGATTTCGTATGGTTGTTGCCTCCAAATCACCTCCAAGCTTCCACCATACATGACTCTAGGTGATAGATGATCCATATGACTTAGTATTGCATGTGAAAGAAGGAAAGTTGGGAGAGTTGAGAGAGACCCATTGCATGTGTGTGTGTTGTGTTTGAGTGTGAAATGAGAGAGTGGCCTGGTGTTGGGGCATAAAAAAGTGGCTATGGCAGAAAATAAAGGGTATGGAGTGAGTTTATTGGTTAAGAGGTGTGGTGGGAAGACATGGGTTGGTTAACTCATAGGGTGAGGTGTTGGGTTAGTTCCCAACTAGTGTTAAGACATGCAAATAAGTCTATGTATGTATTATGGGTGTGTGAGTGTAAGAATAAGTGGGTTAGTTGTATGTTGATTGGTGGATTTTATAAGAGTTTATATTTATAATAAGTTTAAGTTGTATGCATATCTTTTAATTGAAAGACTTATTCAAATGTTGCAATATATATATGTAAATATTATTCAAGCTTACTATTATGTACATAATAGTTTATAGATATATTTTCAAGATGGTCATTATATTTTTGTGTTCAAATGTACTTTAATTAGCTTTGTGTTTAAATTTTTTGACATTTATAGAGATTTTTGGTTGTTATCACAACTTGTGAGTCTTGCACAATTATTTATGTAACTCAACTTCTCGAAATAAAATTTTTGGTTCGTTGACATTTCACCAAGTTTGATTAGAACTAATTTATAGCTTGCGATCGTATTGAATGACTATAGTTATTGTTTAGGGCATTTCACTGTACTAGGGGTCAATTATCACTATGCTTTGAATATCTAGGAGGCAATTTCTCTTAATAAACCTCTAGGGATAAAGACCTAGATAAGTCTAAGTAAATTATCCTAATCGAAATTTGAGGCTTGTTACAATACTTCTGAATTGAACGCCAGTCAGGCTAGGCTGAAGGAACTAAAAGATGTTCAGTTGGCCCTAAAAGTTATCAGTCTTCAGTAGCCAAAATGGCAGTTGAAAAAATAAGAACTGAGAATAATTTTTGAAAAGGAACAAAAAAATAATCAAATCATGGATGAAATCTCCAAACCTAGATGCTGCAATTAAAAACACTTTTGCAAATCAAAGAGCAACATATGAATCTGGTGATCTTCATCTAGCATCTGTTATAACTGATTTAGATGCACTTCAAAAAGAAATGAGACCAGAAATTGTTTTTAAAGAAATTGGCAAACCAAAGAAGGAAGCTGATAAGGCCCAGAAACAAATTCTGCAATCTTTAATAAACCAATCTCTGAACCACCCTCAGAAAGTCCTATTAGTTTTGTTGAATCTGATCACAATGCTCAACCTGATTAGTCATCTGAAATGGTTTGGTTGAAGGCGTTCCCATGAAACGGTTTAGAATGGAAGACAAGGTTAATCGTTGTTATTTGTTTTCGAATTATTCACGAATTTACGAGTCAAGGTTATTTGTTCCTTCGTGTGATCTCCTACACGAACCACAAGCCTTGTGCATCTCCTTGGGTTGGTTAATTTCTTATTAATCAACAAAAGGCAATAGCAATCTAGTTATCTCAAGAGGATTCCGCACTCTTGACATAACGAATCGCGTCTTATTACGATCCACGCAACAATAGGGAACCTTACACCAGCAATCTGAAGAAAGAACAAATTAGGACAAGATGTGTCTTCAGAAATAAAGTGGATGAATATGGTCATGTAGTTCGAAACAAGGCAAGATTAGTTGCCAAAGGTTATGCTCAGGAAGAAGCTGTTGATTTTGATGAGACTTTTCCAGCAGTTGCTAGACTTGAAGCTATCAGAATTTTCTTAGCTTTTGCAGCTCATCATGAGTTCAAAGTCTATCAGATGGATGTTAAAATTGCATTTCTGAATGGAGAATTGGAAGAAGCTGTCTATGTTTATCAACCACCAGGATTAGAAAATAAAGAAAAACCTTCACTGGGTGTACAGACTCAACAAAGCTTTATATGGTCTGAAACAAGCACCTAGAGCCTGGTACGATACTCTAACTAGACATCTTTCAGATAATGGGGGTGCAATAGATAACACTTTATTCATCTTGCATGAGAAAAGTGATATCTTATTTGTACAACTTTATGTTGATGATATTGTATTTGGGTCTACAAATGAGAAATTGTGTGATAAGTTTTCTAAAAGGAAAATGATTAATCCTCCTAACAAAATAGCCTAAAAATCCTCCTAACTATTGGATTATGACTTGTGGAAAAATCAGGGGGCAATATTAGAAAAGATAATTAGTGGATACCACATGTCATCCTCTTAGAGTGTTAGGAGGATTTTTAGGCTATTTCGTTAGGAGGATTAGTCATTTTCCTTTCTAAAATTATGTCATCTGAGTATGAAATGAGTATGATGGGTGAATTGACATATTTTTTGGGTCTTCAAGTAAAACAAATCTCAGATGGTATCTTTATAAATCAAGAAAAATATGTCAGAGATTTATTAAAGAAAGATTAATTTGACTCAGTCTCATCCAAAGATACTCCAATTACTGCACCATTAACTTTGGACTCAGATCCTAATGGAAAACCTGTTGATCCCATAAAATATCGTGGTATGGTGGGATCACTCATGTACTTAACTGCTAGTAGACCTGACATAATGTTTGCAACTTGCCTTTGTGCAAGATTCCAATCTGAATCCAGAGAAGCACATCAGAATGTTGTGAAAAGAATCTTCGGATACCTTAAGGGTGTCCCCAGACTTGGTCTTTGGTATCCCAAAGGCTCAAGTCTAGATCTAATGGGCTATTCAGATTCTGATCATGCAGGTTGTAAGATAGATAGGAAAAGTACCACAGGTGGTTGTCATTTCCTTGGTGGCAAATTAGTTAGTTGGATGAGCAAGAAGCAGACTGCAGTATCTCTTTCCACAACTGAGGCTGAATACATTTCTGCAGCAAGCTGTTGTCCTCAGATCTTGTGGATGAAGAATCAACTAAGTGATTATGGTATTAAGTATACAAAGACTCCAATTTTCTGTGATAACACAAGAGCCATTGCCATATCTCACAATCATGTTATGCACTCCAAAACCAAGCATATCGACCTCAGGTATCATTTCATTCGTGATCACATTATAAAACGTGAAATTGAAATTCATTTCATTCCCACTGATAAACAACTCACTGATGTTTTTACAAAACCTTTGGATGTCAAAACTTTTAAACATCTCATTAGTGAGTTAGGAATGTTAAATCCAGTGTAGCATTTCAGGGGGAATTGACAAAAATATTTTTACTCTTAAAGGAAAATTTTCTTTGCGGGGGAATTTTTGTCTCAGAAAATATTTTATTTGAAATGGTTCAGAATTTGAGAAACTTCAGAATTTTTCAAATGAGATGGTTCAGATTGCACTACCTAACCATCCTCAGAATTTTATCATGTCAAACCTCAAGTCACTCAGAATCTTCTTATATTTGTTGGACACTTGGTTGGTATGTGGACACGTAATTTTACTGTATAATGATACCAATTGCTAACGTGTCACCCAAGTTGTGCCGTAAGAAAAATGAAATGATTACTTTTGCATTAAAAGTTGTTGAATTGTTTTGGAAAATGTGGGGTCGCAGCCGTTGTTGCATTAAATGCGAACGTGTAACCAAAAATTATTTCGGATTTCAAACCCGATCAAATTATTTTTATTAAAATATTATTCTATTTTATTGGTTTTGAATTTCAAAATTCTTTTTATTTATTTTGTCTTGGAAATCCTTCGTATTCCATCATAAATATAAATACCTTTTTCCAAAATCATTCCTTCATTTACTTCATTTTTCATTTACTCCCAATCATTCATTCTCTCTCATTCTCTCATTACTTCAAGAATCCAAAACCCTAACTTTTCATAAATCACTTTCAGTTTTCCCTTGTAGAAATTTTGGCTAAACAATCTCAAGCAAAATCTCTCATCACCTTCGATTACAATCTACCTAAACCTGTAGTAAAACCCGGATCTAATTGGCCAGATAAATTTGAGCCAAAGGCCATTAGATTCAACATGAACAACTTCAAGGCAGCCTTAAATGCCAAATCAAAAACCTTGATGGGGAGGATAAATAATTTTCTTGAAGAGTGTCCTCTCCATTACGGCTTGACTGCAGATCCTCAAGTCATGTATCATAGATACTTGCTTAAATTGTGGTACACCGTTGAAGTTAGCAAGGATGACAAATCCATTGCTTTCACTTTAAACGATTGCTCAAAGCGGTGTGCCATTTCTCTTGATGGGTTCAGGGAGGCCCTTCAATTGAACTACCTCGAACCTCCTTCAGTCTACGCAAAAAGATTGAAAGGAATTAACTTTAGGGAGGTTCTGAGAGATATGGGGCATGATAATATGCTTGATGTTGAGGGCGATCTGAAAACCTACGGCCATATATTTATTGCTAGATTCAAAAACTGTTGGAGGTATTTTTGGACTCAGATCGTCGAGTGCCTAGGGGGAAATTATGGTGGCCAGGACCAGATTTCCCTCATACAAGTTGAAATGGGGTACTATCTATGACATGGGATTGAGGTGGACTTCGCTGTGATGTTCCTCTCTCAGCGGATGGCAAAATTAAAAGGAAAAAGAACACACATCTTCTTTCCCAAGATTTCTGAGCATCTACTTCACGCAAATTCTGGGCAATGCATATTCTGAAGGGGGACCTGAAACTTCAGCGATAGAGTTATGCAAAGACCTTTCAAGGTTATCAACATTAGATGTAGGACCTGAACTCTCTGCTGCAATGCCTCAGGTATTGAATAAAACTGAACCAACACGGCCAGTTGGCTCAAAAGGTCACTGGGCGGGTCGCAAAAGAATGCAAGACCCACCGGTGCACCTAGTGGCAAAATGTTGAAGTTGTTCAAATCCCAAACAACTTCATCCACCCAGCCACAACCTCCCCCATCCGATGAACAACCTGAGGATCTCCCAAAAGATCCCTCAGGATCCCCCAAGGTCTTACTAAAATGACGTAAATTTAAAAAGTCCTCATAGCCCAAGGACACTAGTGCCAAAACTAGCCCTTCTGGTACCTCCCAAAAGGGATCAGAAGATTTGAGTCAAAGGGAAAACATTCAAGCAACCATCCCCAAAACTTCTTTAAGAGGGAATGGTGAAGGAAATCAAAGTGAGCCAGCCCAACTCACATTAGAGTCCGAGTCTGCACGTGCACCCCCTGAAACTTCACAAATCTTACACTCTTCTGATGCACGAACTGAATACATTTCTGGTGTGGCACCACCTGAAACAGAGGTTCAAGACTCTACCGCCAATGAAGTAGTTATTGTAGATAGCACAATAATTACTGAGGCAACCCCTGTGTCTGCAGTTTTTGGCGATGAAGTTATGGCTGAGCCACTAAACTCTGAAGCTGGTGACGATGCACCTGCAGCAGCAGTTGTTGATCCAGCAATTGGATATGGTACCAGTGATCAGATCCACGGCATATCAGATCAGAATGTTGTCTCGACATCATTCTGGGATGACGATGAGCCACCTCAAGGGAATCTTGATTCCTTTTTTGACTTTGAGTTTGACGAGGGATTATTGGAGGAGAATCAGTCTTCTAATTCTAAGCTAGCCTTCAACCTTGCAAACGTCCAACCTCCTCAGAAAATCCAAATTTCGATCTTGAAGAACCATATCAACCACCACCAACATCACATGAACACCCATATTTTCCACCAGGCTCAATACCAGCTTTTGTTATAGCCCCCAATTTCCAACCACAACTCCAACATTTACATCCCCAAATTCACCAAGTCCCAAAGCCCATAAATTTTGATGAGCAGCCTGAGAAGGAGTTGGACTCTGAAACCGAATCTGAAAGTCTAACTGAAATGCAATTGGACCAAATTTTAAGTGGGCTTGGGAAAATCTCCTTTGTTGCTTCTGTTTCTACACAACTACCTCATCCTTTGAGTGTAGAAGCACAGTTAGAGAAACAAAACGCCGAAGTCCAAAGCCTACTTCTCAAGGTAGAGGACTTAACTAAATCTCTAACTGCCAAAACTAGGTCTCTCACTGATTTGAAGGAAAGGCAATCAGTTGATTAAATTAGTTCAAAGAACTATTAACGAGTTAAATTTATATAAATACATCAAGTTATGTCGCTTTGCATGTAGGGAACTACCAACCTGTCACCGCTGTCTTGATGTGAACTTTTAGTTGAGTTATGTCACTCTGAGCGTGAGGAATCACTGACCTGTCACCGTTGTCTCAACTATTAAAGATGATAATATTGTATGACTGCTTCTGCATTTAGCTAGCAAACATGACTGTAGTGTAGGAGTATATCTAAGTAGTGACTCACAAGTTCACACACTTTGAAATATAAATGCCTTGCTAGTAGCTAGTAGTTCTGATTACTATACAAACTTGAATTAAGTGCTTAACTAGTCAGCAAAAGGTATTGAACTGTTTTAGAGGTATTAACACAAATAAAAAGTCAGCTATTAGTTTTGATTGACTGATTATCTAGCTTACTGATTTTGTCTAAAGCTTTCTGAAAATTTTGCATGATTATGCTTTTAAATGAATTCGATATAGTAGAATACTTTAACACTAAAGATGTCCACTCATCAATTGTTTTATTTCTCTCGGACTATTTGCTTGAGGACAAGCAAAAGCTTAAGTGTGGGGGTATATGATGAGCGTCCATTTTGTGATAAAAACCCCTAAGGAAAGCCGTCATT
The DNA here is from genome assembly GCF_010389155.1 of Erigeron canadensis. Lineage (NCBI taxonomy): Eukaryota > Viridiplantae > Streptophyta > Magnoliopsida > Asterales > Asteraceae > Erigeron > Erigeron canadensis. The sequence goes on from NC_057765.1 coordinate 14,887,828, forward strand.
TCTATGCTTAAATGAGTTATTATTCCGGAACTATTGGTACTTAATGAATGACCTGTTTATGCAGGTTCTCGGAAGATGCGAAAGAGGGTAAATGACATCAAGTGACCCAATAAGGAAGCCTATGAAGTTACAAGACACAAGAAAGTGATTTGGGAGACAAACAAAGACGCAAGAACAAGTTCAGCAGCCACCAGCGCCGCTGCCCACTCACCAGCGCCGATCGCCACCTAGCCAGCGCCGCTGGAACTCACCAGCGCCGCTCCATTTGTCACCAGCACCGCTAGCCCAGGAAAGCCTAGGACCAGTGCCGCTGGTCACCCACCAGAGTCGTTGGTCGGCCCAGATCAGAAACCGACTTTTATCACTATTTAAGTTGAACTAACCCTCAAAACCCTAAGATAGAGCCAATTCAGTAGCCCTAGCCGCCCAGCAACAACCCTAGATCGAAATTGCATATTCCAAGGAGGTTTTGGAGCATCTAAATACCTTTCGATCATCACTCTTGGTCTAGATCTTTCATCTTTATTTACTTTATATTATCGAACAATGTCTTTCATCTTTTCAGACTTTGTTATTCCTTTAATAATGCTAGTCTAGTAGGCTGAATACTTGTTTGGATCGATGTGATCATGTAGACGCTTATTGTTTTACTGTGTTTGTTTAGATTTCGTTAGAATGTGCTTTACTGTTTATCGTAGATCCATGTTTATTAGTAATTCATGTTGCTATTGGTTTATCTGAACATATTAGTTTAATTCTGATGGTTGTCTATGATCATACACTAGGACTAATATGATAGGACAGAAAATTACTAGTCGGTCTTTAACTAGAAGTAAAAAACGATTCACTTGTAGCCGAGAGATCCAGAACCATAGTAACTAGGATGAATTGAACATGAAGCTTAACAATACCAGACGCAATCCTTTGACTTGGAAACGAGCACTGTGGTCACCGGAGGGAATTATATCTGGTCATGGCTTAAGATCTAAGTAACTAAAAGATGAATTAGTAACACAAACTTTAGGTCATAATGCTTAAAACAATGAATTTAGCGAGAATTTGTTTTAAAGGGTAGTGTTTGTCTAGCGACAGTACTACTAACTAGGCAAAGTGAATCTAACGAGAATCTGAACCGTGATTAAGTTTCCAATAGGCTAACAAACCAGTAGGATAATATTTGGTCGCACCATGAGATCGGAGATGCCAAACAAGTATTTTAATTTAATTACTGTTATTTGCTTTTTCCAAACTACTTTCCGATTAGTCTCTCACTGCAAAGCGTGTGGTTAGATTTTAATTTACTGTTAAAAGTATTAGTTTATTAGGAGTTAGTGACAAACCCCCAAACAAACTAGAATTACACGTACTACTAGATTAGGTAACGCAACGCGTCCCTATGAACGATCCTGTAACTTACCACTAGGCTATACTACACCGACCGGGTTCTCTGCTCGTTTAGTGTGTTTAGGTTAAATAGTTACTTGTACAACATAAATTTAAAGACTAGAAATAAAACGGACATCATAGTTTTTAGGCGCCGATGCCGGGAACACGATGCATTCTTGGTTTACTAGTGTAGTTCGACCCTATTTTGTGTTTCAACACGAAGTAGTTACTTTTCAGTACTTCATTTTAGGTCAAATTAGGTTAAGTAGTAAATTAGGTTAAATTTAGGTTAAAATTAGGGTTAGCTTAATTAGTTTGCATTTTCATTTTTCTTTAAAATCAAAAATCCAAAAATATTTTCATTTTCATTTCTAGTTTAAGTAGTTTAATTTAGTTTTTCATTTCTAGCTTTATATTGGTGCGTTGATCTTTTTCTTGAGTTTTGCAGGGTATTTAGGTAGTTGATGCGTTTGAGATCCGGAACAGTTTTAAGACGCAGCTTGACAAGCCTAAGTAGACTCAGACGAAGGAGGAGGCTCTACAGATCCAATTCTACCCCAGTAGGTAATTTAGAGCACCTTTTCAACTTAGATACCCCATAGGAACAACCGAAACCATGTCTCAACCCAATTCCCCTAGAGGTGTAGTTGACGATTTCAATCGACCGATGATGGAAAGGACAAGAGCCGTAGCACCGATGCCAGGATCGACTATAGTCTTACCCAACTTAGGAGATTCGTTTTCAGTCAAAGGACACCACCTTAAGTTAATTCAGGATAACCAGTTCGACGGTTATCCTCATAAGCATGTAAGCAAGATCACCAGTTTGTGCAAAATGTTCAAATACGGAGGAGATGTCACCGATGACAATGTGCAACTTAGCTTATTCCCGTCGTCTCTCACCGGAGAGGCACATGCTTGGTTCAATGAGCTCGATGAAGGTACCATCACTACATGGAATCAACTTCGCGAGGAGTTTGTTTCGCGATTCTTTCCCAGAGTCTAGCTAGGAAAATCTTCGAGACATCAAAGCTTTCAAGCAAGACGAAGGAGAATCACTAGTTGTTGAATGGAAAAGGCTTAGGGAGATGATCAGAAACTATCACGGGAATAGACTTAACAAGGATGAAATCATGGAAATCTTCTTCTATGGTTTAACAAAGATCTCCCAAAAGGATTTAGACCTAGCCGGCGGTGGTAACTTTTTGTACAAGACTACAAATGCCGCATACAAAATGATGGAGGATATGGTGCAAGCTAGCTTAGCTCAAGATGTGGATAATAAGGATCGAGAAATAGGTGGCAAAGGAGTAACGGTCAACTCGAGCAGCCGAAGGTGGAAAATGAAGTCAAGGAGGATCCGATTGCCAAGCTTACCAATATGATGGAGAGGTACATGTACATGAATGAAAAAAAGAATGAGTCCTTGGCAAGCTACATGAAGTCGCTCAATGAAAAAATAAGCAATCTCAATCAAAAGGTTGACAAAGGAGCAAGAAATCAACAAGCCACAATCAAAGAGCTAGAGAGGAGGATAGATAGATGGATTGAGATGAATACAAGGAAGGAGAGCAGTCCAACGCCAAGGTCGATCTTGCAAGGAAGCTCAAACTCAAACCCTAGCTTGAGTCAAATGTACCAACCCCCAATCGGAATAAATAAGAATGTGAACGCCGTGTTCACCGAAGGTAATGACTCTACTATGGTTTCTAATGATTCTTGTGAAAGTTCAAATCAGGTACAGGTCATACAGAAGCAAAATGGAGACGAAACGGACAATAAGGCGATTCTGGAATCTGTCCAGAACTCACCAGCACCGCTGAAGGTACCATCCAGCACCGATGGAAACCTTTCAGGCAACAACCAGCGCCGCTGGGTACTCACCAGCGTTGCTGGTGACACTCCAAGTGCAAACCAGCGTTGCTGGCCCCTTACCAGCGCCACTGGTAGCCACCAGGTGACAAGCTAGCGCCGCTCGCCCCTCGCGAGCGCCGCTTTGGAGTCCGTCAGTTCAGATTCGCGATAAGCTTCGTTTTCAGAAGAAGACCTAGGAATCCAGTCGCACCATGAGATCGGAGATGCCAAACAAGTATTTTAATTTAATTACTGTTATTTGCTTTTTCCAAACTACTTTCAGATTAGCCTCTCGCTGCAAAGCGTGTGGTTAGATATTAATTTACTGTTAAAAGTATTAGTTTATTAGGAGTTAGTGACAAACCCCCAAACAAACTAGAATTACACATACCACTAGATTAGGTAACACAAAGCGTCCATGCGAACGATCATGTAACTTACCACTAGGCTATACTACATTGACCGGGTTTTTTGCTTGTTTAGTGTGTTTAGGTTAGATAGTTACTTGTACAACATAAATTTAAAAACTAGAAATAAAACGCACATCACTCATCCTTCAGATTGAGAGCTCAGTTTTCTACCATATCAAAGGGTATTTCTGACTGTCTTCATCAACAAAGTTGGAAACCTCTGAAGGGCATGCAATCTGCAATTGAATTATACTCTAAGATGCCTGCAGAGGTCCCCAAAGGGGGAAGTAATGTGCCGATTGGTTTAATTGCTAGCACTTAAGAGCTTATTAAAGCAACCAAGAGGCAATCTGAAGTTGAGGGGGAACTGCAGAAAAAGAAGCAATCTGAACAATAAGTCTCTGGGCCTGCAAGGAAAGATAATGGAAAAGCCCTAGTTGTTGATGAACCCAAGAAAAAGAATGCCAAGGGTTCTGGGCTAGTTGTTGGTGGGAATATTGATGAGTATGGGTATCCCTTGCATGATCTGACTGCAGATGGAGAAAAGTTGAAGGCTTCGCAAAAGAAAGTCTTAAATCAATTTATCATGTGGAGGGAAAATAAGGAAAGGGAAAGGGAACAACATCTTAACATAGGTACCCTTGACCATGTTGATGCTGCAACTTTGGGTCTATCCTTAGAAAGATATCAAAGAATCAAGAATGATCCCATAGTGCAGAAGGCGTTGGTTGAGATAGTTGAATGGGAATATGGTATGCAATATTCTCCCTTGGAACAAAAACTTGACCGTCTCACCTTTAAAATGTCCATTGAGGACTTGGTGAAAAATAGAGAAAAGGAGATGGCAAGAAAGAAGAAAGAAATTGTAGGTGATGTTCTGAAAGTTGAAAAAGAGTTGTCAAGACCACCCACCAAGCCCAAAGTGATTGGCCCAAGAACTTCAAGAAAAAGTGATCGTGATGCTGATCTTTCTACTTTCAAACCAATGTCTGAAGATGCTGCTCAAACTCAGAATAAACATGAAAAGGACCAGTATGAGCATTACATGAAACATAGGTCTCATCCTACCAAGATTATTGATATTGATATTATTAAGGAGGATGGACTTAAATTGTTTGATATGGTGGTGAAAAGAGAAGGAAGGACAACTGAGGAGTACTCTCAGGTTTCAGTTCACGAATTTGGCATTTCAGAAGATAGAGAGATGATCCAAATTTTAAAGTCAAAGCCTAAGTCTCATCTCATTAGTGCATGGTTGTCAAGAATTCAACAAAAGATGAAGGCTAAGATGGAGATTGAATATAGATTGTTTGGAAAGAAGGATCCCTCTCCTCAGAAAAGGAAGGCTACTGAAGCTCCCTTAGGTTCAAGGCCAGCCAAGAAGTGCTTCCTTTTTTTCTGATTATCATGTACTTGTATATATTTTCATTTTTATGTACTTGTAACAAATTCTAAATTTTTGTACTGTATATATGTTACAAGCTACAACCAACAAGTAGACAATAGGTTTAAGTTAGAAAAATACAAGTAAAATTCTAAGACATCAATGATCTATAAGATGTTGTTAGAAAATTTTTACAACTTAAACAAAACTTGCATTTTTGACTTACAAACATGTATAGATAGAAGTCTAAAAATGCATGTAATATTTCAGAACAAATAGGGGAATTTGTTAGGTCAGAAATCGACCAAGTGAAATTTGTTCAAAAATACTTGAAGTTCAGAGAAAATACTTGTACATAAATTCTGAGGACTCTCTCAGAATTAGTTCTCTGAAGCTTCACTTCAGATCAAGATCAGCCCAACTGAAGACATTCATTCTGAAGTCGAAGACTGAAGACTGAAGAAGAGAATCTACTGAGAAACAGAGCTCTGAGGAAATTCTATCTGATTGAAGATCTGAAGTTGCTCAGTGTAAAGTACTTACACCACTTTGCACTGATTACGAGGAAGCCTTTTTTACTTTACCATGCTTTATCCGGACAACAACATTGTCTCTGAAAAGCTTTTTGGTTAAGTCAAATGGTTGGGAATAAAGTGTGAAATGTCACATCAAGTGACTTTCACACTTAACCTTAAAATACACAATTTAAGGAATCTTATTGATTTCCTTAAATGTATCCCAACAAAGTACTATACGGACTAGTCCACTTCATCATGGACTTTGTCTAAATACAAGGCTTCTCACATTTTGCAAACGGCTTGGAACTTTGGCATTGCAACTTGTGAGATATAATCTAAGTAATTCTTACGAGTATTTCCAAGTTGATTGATCATTTGTATTTCAAGGTTGTTTAGATATTTTCACAAGTGTGATTATCTTTGTTCCGCAACAACCTTTGTATTTTGTTTATATCAATGAATAAAATACATTGAAAAATACATCGTGACTCTTTGCCTAATACTTGATTATACATATTATTTATATAGTTTCAAGAACCTGTTACTCATATTTACTTTGTGTTCATATGCATATCTGGATCATAATTCTGAACTAGTCTTTATCTAGATTAGAATTACTTGCCAGTCGGGTTACTTGATATACTTGTATTATCTTGTTATTATTCGACTAACATCTTGTGTAGGGGACTCACAAGATCCAATGAGCAAGGATGGTGATCTGAGGAAGCAAAGAAGAGAGGGTGAGATCAATATTCCAAGCAGACGGGAAGGAGAGATCTCAAGATTATCAAAGGGCATACGGATTGGCACTCCAGTTGCTACATTTCAGGGGCAGCAAAGAGAGCATGATGAAGTTGGTACTTCTCAGGTTCCCACAACTCAAGATAAAGGGAAGAGTATTGTTGAAGATGCTTTCCCGTTATTGACTGGAGATGTAGATGTCGGTTTCCAGACTCATGCCTATAAATCCAAGAGAGAAGAGGAGCTTATTGCCATTGATGCTCTTAAAGACTTGGATGACTTGGCTGAAGAAGATTAGGAAAGATCAGAGGAGGGGGAATGCATACCTCACTCAGATTGGAAAGGAGTGATGGTATCACCTGAGCATAGGTTTGAGTATGAAGATGCTCTAATCACAAACCCGAATCTATTCAAGTCTGATGGTTAGAGGGAACGTAAGATCAAATCCTTTTATGAGCTTCCCGCTCAGGATTTAACTTTCTCAGTCTACTATAAGAAAGGTACAGGAATAGGTGCTAAGCTTGTTGTTAGCAGTCTCACGGATAAATAGGGCAGAGATATTGATGATGCCTTTACTTCTGATGATGAAGATGAATATTATCATGTCGTACCTAATGTTTATCGTGGAGATCCAAATCATCCATACTGTAAGTTGGATGTGCCTCTTCCTCATAGGTATTTCGAGCATGTCAAAGATCCTCGTGCATCAAGTTTAAAAGAACTCATCCTCAGTTGGACATATGATGAGGAAAAGACACTTTATCTGATGAAGAGACTTGATGGATGTCAGTACCTTGAGCCTAATTTTGAAGCTATAAAATGCCAAAGACAGACTTCTATGGTCTTGCAGGGCTTAGGCTTATTAGTAATCCCAAGCATCCAAGGTTGTTTGAGAGCTGGATCAAGAATGACAATCATCTCAAACGAAGTGGAGAGTCAAATCCAAGGAAGTTCAAATTTAAACCAACCCTGAGGAAGAAGCGTGTCACCCAAGGAACAAATGGCGAAGAGATCATTGTTAGATTCATTAACAAGATCAAGAATGTTCGCAGGGTCCCTTTAAAAAAGTGGCCGCAAAACATGCTTAATGACATGGAGTATTGGAAAGTAGATAGCTTCAGTGCAGCTGCTGTTGTTATGTCAACAAGAGCATCTAGGCACAAAGAACTGTTTTGAGTCTACGATCCACTTCAGCTTATTAATCTATCAAGAAAGGACTTGAAAAGATTACATAGGCATCAGCTAGAAAGCTCATAACTCCTTATTGGCATAAAGCGTGTCTATGAAAGGATGGTGAAGTTTTGTCTTGCCGAGTATCTCCATGCTGACAGTCGAAGATTCTTTGATGAAATACCTAGACGGGTACAAGCAAGGGCTCCAAGTGGAAGTGAACAAAGTATGCTTCCTCCAGTTGTTGATCCAAGTGCAGAAACAAGGGTTCCAGCTGGAAATGAACAAAATGTGGTCTTTCCAACTGTTGAACCAAATGCAGAAGTAAGGGTTCCAACAAAGGAAGGTCAAAATGTTGATCCTCTTGCACCAAGTGAACCAAGTACTTCAGTACCGGTACCTTAGACTGACGTTCCTGATGACACGGTTTTAGCCAGCACTTAGGATGACAAACGAAGACTTGAAGGTCACATGTAGATGCTAATGTCAAGGGGAAGATTGTTAGTGCATGTTTCTCAGTGACAAAAAAGCATTCTAGATGTGTTACATGTATTTTCAAATATATCCAAGTCTTGTAATTTATCTTGTAATTACCGTTTGTCAATAATATTACCTTGACATATATTGTTAATCATATTGGGATCAATTTATATTTATGTGTTTGTTTATAATTTGTATTTTTCAAGTTCTAGACATAACATGTAAAGAGTCATTAAGTTAATATTGTTTCCGCGTTTTACAGCAGTTGAAATATTAACTTAATGTACTTCCAAAAGGAAGTTAAGATAATTGTGTTTTCGTCGGAGAAATTGTATCTTAAATATATACTTCCTATAGGTAATATTGATGACGTTGTTGCTGCATATTTACAGCAGTAGAAGAACGTTGTCACTGCTAATGTTGTTTCACGTATATTTACTGCAGTAGAAACATTGGCGGAGTTAATGTCAGTTCTGCGTCTTGACAGGAATTAAGACATTAATTCAGAGTGTAATGTCGGTTCTGCATCTTGACAGCAGTGAAGACATTAACTCTAATATTCCTATGTGTTATTTGAGTGTTCTTAGGAACTAGCAATTATTTGCATGTGGAGAGAACACTCAAGAGGTCATTTGAGGGTTCTTGGGAACAAGCAAAAGTTTGCTTATGAAAAGAACACTCAAATGGTGATTTGAGAGTTTCCGAAGAACAAGCAAAAGTATGCTTGTTCATAAGAACTCTCAAATGGTTTGAGAGTTTCTGTGGAAACAAGCAAAAGTATCTTGTACACAAGAACTCTCACTACTAGGCAAAAACCCTAATGGGTTTGACATGAGAACTCTCAAACCCAATAGATTTGAGAGTTTTTGTCACTTGCCTATAAATAAAGGGTGTGTGTATGTGTGTTCCAAGAAGAGCGTAGAGAGAGAAACAAGCAAAACCTAGAGAGAGAAAACCTAGAAACGCGCACGGTTTGATCTTGTGAGTTCTCGACTCACGCATGAACCGCAAACACACACCCGGTTTGGACGGCTCGTAGACTTAAGTTGCCACGGTGGTTGGTAAAGTTTGTCCGGAGAGCCGTTTCACTATATAACCAAATACGGGTATTTATATTCACACAAAAAGATATATATATATATATATCATAAAAGGTAGATATAGTAACCGTGGGTTATCTCGAGGGATTCCGCACCTCGACATATCCTTAAGTCAATCTCGGTTCGGTAAGATCCCGGAGGGACTTACAATCACGAACTCACAACCCGATTGTGTAATAGCCCTAAAAGTCGAACCAAGCTAAGAACCCGAAAACCCTTTTTTCTTCTTGTGGCCAATCGAACAAAAAGAGGAGAAAAAGAGAGAATTTGTTAGGGTTTTACCACCATTGCAAAATCCCTTAACTTTTAAGCCTTATTTATAGGGTTAATTATTAGGGTTTTTAACTTGATGGACAAGTTTAGTCAAGACTTCCCAAAGCCTCTCAAAACCGGCCCCTATAGTGGAAATTAGGAAGTTTCCTTAATTCCTAATTTTCACTTAGGTCATTCTCTTTTCAATGTAATTAATAAATGTTTATTTAACTTTTAACAATCGTTTATTAATCATTTCGTGAACATATTAATATATTACATTAACATATTAATTAATTAATTACATAGAGTATATGTGTCATTTCGTGTGAGCCCGTAGGCTTAAATAGTTTCCAGATATGCGTTTATTTAACGTGATCATATTCTAACAGGGCTCCCAGACTTAGATGATCATGTTTCTTCATGCTTCAATCTTCAACTTCAATAGAATGCTTTGGTTGATATAATGTTGACTGGAGTGTAATTTTAGTATGAATCCAATGGCCATCAGAATTCGACTGGTCGTTTGGACCTAACAAACTTACTTTATCCAAAAACTAACAATATCACTTACATGATAATGAGTATTTTATCAAGGTTCAAATCTCACTTCTTATATTTATATATATTTATATGGTTGAATTATTGGGCAGTTTATTGCGAAAAAAATAAAAAAAATTCAGAATAAAACCTTTACCTATATACCCTTTACCCAAAGCAATATCATTTACGTTGACATATATATATATACTAGGTCTTTTACCCGCACGATGTGCGGTTATTTAAAAATGTTATTTTAGTTATATGAATATTTATAATAACTTTTAACAACTATACATTATTTAGGCATGTACATATAAATCTATATTATCATTAAATGAAATTTTTTACATTTATTGAAATAGATAAATTCAAAATATAACTGTTATTATTTATGAAAATCTTTGCATTTATATAAAAACATACATTATCAGATATTCATATTAACTATCACATATTATACTTCATGCAATACTAATGAACATAAAATGAAGTTAAAATGTAAATGTAATGTAAAATCATAACGATCTTTTATTTTTTGCAAAGTGATATGTGACTTATTAGAATTTCATCACACTCTTTCAAAGAAAATAGTTTCATAAAACTTAATTCATCAAATAATAAAATTCGTAAAAGTTGAAAAGCTTTAATTAGATATAGTTAGAAACCAAATTCAAATTATAATTAGATTACAAAGAATAAACCTATGATTCAAATTACGTTAAATTCACCTAGTAATTGATAATAATTTTAATAAAACATAAAATCACCACCACGAAAAGGATAAAAAACTATATTACAATGTGATATATAATATTGGTTATATTGGATAGTAAAATTAAGAAACAAATAATTTGAAAACCAAATATTTACCAATTTTAAAAATAGATTTTAAATTCATACGGTTTCTATTATGATATAGAATGTGATTTTTTACTTTTATTTTTGTAAGATTTTGTTTATATATAGATATTATTTTTATTTAACTTAATAGTTTTAGATAATATAATTTTGTAGATTTATATATTGTAAAAAAATATAGAGATGCCACATAAGATAAAGACCTATGTGGCAATTTTTAAAAATAGCTTTAAATTATATAATACTTTAAAATGTTATGATAACTATTGTTTTAATATTTATATAGATATTTTAGTATATCTTGGATGCGAAAACTCCCACAGTTTTCATCACTCTTGATAAATGTGAGTCTTGTAGATAAAAAACGTGAACTTACTGTGTTAAAAAAAAAAAACCATATATATATATATATATATTGAAACGGTTACGTTATTTTAGTATATTTACGTTAAACTTTCAACCACTTAATTAAAAATCATTATGTCAAGAATATGTTGTTTAAGAGTTTGCAAGAAATCAAAAAGTAACTCGTGATATGAAAAAAATATGAATATATTAGTTACGAATCAAGCGGATCCAATGTAGAAAAATACAAGTAATGGTACGGGATGTGCCACAAAAAGGTTGTATGACTTAAAAGGAATAAATATGTGGAAAAAAACCAAAAAATAACTCGTGATAGAATATACAAAAGGAATGTGATGTGCCAAAATCTGAATAGTGATACGAGGTGTGAAATGAACGAATAGCAACTCGCCACATAGGCGAGTTAGTATTAAAAAAATCTTTGCAAAAAAAAAAAAAGAAAACCAAAATCCCAAGAGAATCCGACATGACAATCAAAATAGTAATGCTAAGATGAAAAATCAACCAATATAATAGTGTCACGTGACAGTTACACTGTTCACAACCATTAGCTTTAGTGTAATGTAGTGTAAGTACCGTTGAGATTGACACGTCAGCTCGGGTTAATCGTGCTAACTAGTTAAAGACACATATAATATTTGAGGTTGTAAGGCAAAACTTTACATACAGTATTAGAGTCAAATTTGACTCTACATCAGGGCTAATAATATAATTATAATTATAATCATAACGAATCGAGTATATATATACAATATATATATATATGTATATATATATTAATATAACGAAAAAGGAAGATTGGAGATACACTTGGCACCCTAATCCTTCTCTTTTGGTCTAAAACTCTCTCCTCACTAATCCTCTATTTTTTATTTTTTTTTAAATTATTAAATCTAAAGGCCGACCTTATATTATTAATAATTTTTGTTTGTATTTTAGTAAGTTTAGATATAACAAACTGCAAATTTTTTATTTAACTAAAGTTGAAGAAAAAAGGATAAACTAGAATCAATATTTATATAGAATTAATTTTCATATGCTTCCTTCTTTAGTTTTCGTATTGATGAAATTATGATATTTGTCATAGGGATTTAATATACTTGAATTCTAATCTTTTAACTTTGATTAATATATTTTGAGATTACCCATCAATTAGACGGGGCTGAACACTAGTATATGCATATAGTAGAGATCCTAGAAGAATGTAGCTTAAGAAGAAAAGGAGAGAAGGTTGATTTTTCTTTTATTTTTTTGGCTTGTTTTTTATTTTTATATTTTTTATTTTTTTATATTTTTTAACATAAACCCATTTAAAAAAAAATCAAAACTTTATTTTATAAATAAAAAGTAAATACAACTTACACATGTGTAGATATTTATACACGTATAGACATGTTTAATGTATAACAACCTACATATGTGTAGGGAATTTTTTTCTATTTTCTAATATATTTTTTTTGGAATGAGTTTTTACTAGAATAAAATAAGAAAAAAATAAAAAAATATAAGTAAAAGTAATTAAAAATCAACTTTTTCGCTCTTTTCTCCTTAAACAACCTTATAGTTTGATTTCTCTCCTGTATATATATATATAGGTAAAGCCTCATGTGAGAACCATTTAAATTGGAAAAACCATAAGAACCACTATATTTTAACTTAATATTCATATATGATAAGTATATGTGAACATATATTCATTCACATATGAACATATCAAATTATACTTAATAGGGAGAGAAAGAAGTGACAGTGTATTAGAGGTTGGTAGGATATTTGTCTGATTGTGTTTAAAGATATAAAATTAAAGGTAATGTGTGAATTAAGGTCAATATGGGGGATATTGAAAAAAGTGATTAAATTACTTAAGTTAGAGTTTCAATATGTTTTATAAGGGTTTATAGATTTATAGATTTATAGATAGATTTGAAATAATTTGATATAGATTTATATCAAAATAGATTTATAGAATATTTAAACTCATATTTAAGTTTATACGGTTTTAGTTTTTTTTTTTTGCATATGAGATTTGTTTCTTAAATATAAGGGATTTGGTTTCTTAAGTTTGTATATAAATATCTTTTTTATTTAATATTTAATGGATAAATATTGTCAAAAAAAATATGATAATGACACATAGGATAAAAACCTATGTGGCAAATTTTAAAAATAGCTTTATATTGAAAAGGTTTTTAAAAAGTTAGGATTCTTATTGTTTTAATAAATATATAGATATTACAATATATTTAATTGAACTAATTATAGGTAATAGTATTTAAATAACATTTGAGTTTATACGCCCAAAATTCCATTATTTTATTCTAATATTTCATTTTATAAAAGTTACGTATGTTTTAAACAAATGATTTGAGTGTAGGCTTTGTAATAAATGCATAAGCTTTAATAAAATCTTTTAATAAAATCTTGTAACGTCAATAATGTTCAATATCTTTTACGTATATCTAGCTTTCATTGTTTTTTATTCTCCTGGTAATGGTTAAATATTTATATATGTATACCTTTTAATTTTCATATCACTGTTATTTTCCATATTAATAAAAAGTATAACTTTTAATTTTCATATCACTGGTAAAAGTTAAATTTTAGCTATTTTTTATATTACTGTTTTAAAGTGAATGGACTTTAAAAATATATGATCTCGTAGATAATTTAAGTGTTTCTCACGATTCTCACAAAAAAAAAAAAAGTTCTCAAAATAAAGGTCCATATGAGAGAAATCAAATAAAAAGGTTGCTTAAAGAGAGAATGGAGATTGTTTATTTTTAATTTTCTTCTTAATTTTTCATTGTTTATTTTTAATTTTCTTCTTAATTTTTCATTTTTTATACCTTTTTTAGTGAAAATCCATTCCCAAAAAAACTTTAAAAAATACGAAACAATAAAAAAATATATAAAATCCCTACACAAGTATAGATTTTTATACCTTACACATGTCTACACATGTGTTGATATCTACTTATGTGTAAGTTGTATTATTTTTATTTTTTTTAAATAAAACTTTTTGATTTTTTTTAAATGGCTTATATTAATAAAATATATAAAAAATTAAATAAAAATTAAAAACAGGCTAAAAAAATCAAAAATGAATCTTCTCTGTCTTCTCTACTTAAACTACATTCTCTCTGAATTTCTATCCTATATGCATCTATCATGGATGCATATTCATTAAAATGGATGCATCCAACAAAAAAACATGATTTTTTTAAATTTGACGGATTAATGTGTTATTAAACACTTAAATAATTATCATTAGTTATATATTATGTTACTTTTATGGACTTTTAATGCATTAAAATGATGTGTTGTCACCGTGTTCTCATTTTAAGGGTATTGTCACTGGAAAACTACCATATATGGGTTTTGTTTCCTTAAAACCCCCCATATACTTTTCATTTTGTCTCTTTCAGGCCATCAAACTTTTTTGTTTCTTATTTAGATCAATAAAAGCTCTCAAATTGTCTCAACGAACTTTTTAATATCCTATTAGGTCATCACTAAAAGATGTTATTAAGTTTTAGAGTTCATATTCGGGTTCAGGTCCAGGTCTTGGAGAAGGATTTTTAATCGGGTCTGGGTCCAGAATTACTTAAACTCTGCCCATACTAGGCCCGTTTCCATCCCTAAGTACCAATAGATCTTTTTAAATTGAAAACCAAAATTAAACATAATCACGATCATAAATCCCATAACAACTATTATACTAGTTTAGGGCACATATATATAATTCAAATCTCTTAAAAACTGATTGAAAATCAAATGATCATGGCGATATAAAAGGTGGAAATGGCTATCGTTAAACTTAATAACATCTTTTAGTGATCAAGTAGGAAAGAAAAAAATTCGATGAGCTAGATAAGACAATTTAACAGCTTTTAATGACCTAATGGGACATAAAGAAGTTCAAGAAGATACAAAATAAAAAGTATATGAAGATTTTAGAGATAAACTCCACATATAAGTGTATATATATATATAGGGTAGAGATCCTAGAAGAAGGTGTCTTCAGGAGAGAAGGTCATATGGGCCAATTAGAACGCGACATGTGTCAAAATGAAAAAAAAAATGCGCGGTGGCATTTTGGTAAATAAATCAAACTTTTTTGAAGCTTGGTCACCCTGGGTTCTAGGTCAGCTTGGGTCTGGGTCAGCTTGGGTTCTGATCAGCTTGGTAGGTCAGCTTAGTCAGCTTACTTTGGTCAGCTTGGGTTCTGGGTTAGCTTGGTTGGTCAACTTGGTCTGGGTTAGCTTGGGATTTGATCAGCTTAGTTGGTCAGCATGATCAGTTTGGTCAGATTGGGTCAGGTTGGATTAGCTTGGGGTTGGGCCAGCTTGGGGTCAGGTTGGGTCAGCTTAGTTAGCTTGGGTTGGGTCAGCTTGACACAATCTACACAAATGTAGATTATGGGTTTTGGGTCAGCTTGGGGCCAGGTTGGGGTTGGATGGAGTCAGCTTGGGGTCTGGTTCAGGTTGGTCAGCTTGGGTCAGTTTGGTTAGCTTGGGTTGGGTCAACTTGATACAATTTACACAAATGTAGATTAATCTGAACAAATGTAGATTATGGGTTTTGGGTCAGCTTAAGGTTGGGTTGGGTCAGGTTGGGTCAGCTTGGTAAGCTTGGGTTGGGTCAGCTTGACACAATCTACACAAATGTAAATTATGGGTTTTGGGTCAACTTGGGGTCAGGTTAGGTCAGCTTGGGGTTGGGTTGTGTTAGTATGGGGTCTGGGTTAGGTTGGGTCATGTTGGTTAGCTTGACACAAAACTATGCATAATCTAGACAAATGTAGATCCCAAGCTGACCCAGATTGCAGGCTGACTAAGCTGACCCATTACCCAGGCTGACCAATCTGACCCAACGAAGCTGACCAACCAAGCATATCAGAACCCAAGCTGACCCAGAACCCAAGCTGACCAACCAAGCTGACCTAGAACCCAGGCTGACCAAACTGACCCAACCAAGCTGATCATAACCCAAGCTGATTCAGACCCAAGCTGACACAGAACCAGGCTGACAAAAGTTTGATTTATTTAAAAAATGCCACCGCGATTTTTTTTTTTAAATCCACATGTCACGTTCTGATTGGTTCATAAGACCTTCTTTCCTTTCTCTCCTTAAGACACCTTTTTATTTGATCTCTCTCCTATATATATATATATATATAGGGGTGGGTTATTTGTAGTACAAGGGTTTGAAAAAGTACAAAAGACAAGGTATTTCCTCTTTCTTCTTCATTCTTCCTTCCATCTCCGACCACCACCACCACCACCATCATCATTTCCGACAACCACCACGATCCTCCGGCGACGACGACCATTTCCGGCGAGACTTACACATGTGTAAGTACAACATACACATGTGTAGGTTGAATAAAAATTATGATTCGGAGCGGGCTTCGCCCTTAAGGATATTCATAAACCAAAGCTGGTGGAGTGATAGGTCATTGAGGGTGATAAGTCATAGTGTAATAGGTCATAGAGGGTGAGGTCATAGGGGGTGACCGGTGATAGGTGATCGACCTAAAAAAATTGTACTTACACATGTGTAAGTCTCGCTGGAGATGGTCGCCGTCGCCGGAGGATCATGGTGGTGGTCGGAGATGATCATGGTGGTGGTGGTGGTGGTCAGAGATGGAAGGAAGAAGCAAGAAAAAAAGAGAAAATACCTTGTACTTTTTCAAAACCTTATACTAAAAATAACTTTCCTATATATATATATATTCATATTTAATTATTTAGCATTTTCTTGTCCATAAATACCCAATTTCCATCTCAAACATCGCATTATACACCACTACCTTTATCACTTCACATAAATGTACTAATTAAATGCATACACAAGTATCATTACTCTTCAAATACAACCGAATAAACACATAGAGCCATCCGTACGGAAAGGCTAGCTTTTCCATTTCAAGCTTCTTCAGGTAATTTCCACGTAGCAAAATAAGGTAAGCTTCTTCAGGACCGTCCAACGTATGACACATGCATACCATATTATGCTAGTACATTTTTAAAAAGATCATAGTTTTTTAAGTTTTAAAAAACGGAAAATCATTGAGGCACCCAACAAGCCCATATGATTCATATATAGATGTGGTTATATATCGTTGGCTAATATGGGTTTTTATTTGCAGGCCGGAGTTATGATGAAAAGTCTCCTTTCTACATACAAACAAGTAGACGTTCCATCTGTGAATTATCCTGGAGGGATTAATATGGAAACATTCCTGCCACGTAGTCGTAAAGACAAGGTAGTGATTGTTATGGGCGCAACAGGAACAGGAAAGTCGAGGCTTTCAATCGACCTAGCGAAAACATTCCCTGCTGAAATCGTTAATTCTGACAAGATGCAAGTTTATAAAGGTCTTGATATTGCTACAAACAAAGTCACAAAGGAAGAGTGTGGTGGCATCACCCACCACCTTTTAGGATTTGTTGACCCTCACGTCGAATTCACAGCTGCTGATTTCCAACGTGATGCATCACATGTGGTTGATTCGATTGTGGCAAAAGATAAGCTTCCGATTATAGCTGGCGGCTCAAATTCGTACGTAAGGGCTCTAGTTCATGATAACATTAAATTCCAATCAAGGTATAGTTGTTGCTTTTTGTGGGTGGATGTTTCTTTGCCAGTTCTTCAATCTTTCGTGTCGAAACGTGTTGATATGATGATTAAAGCTGGTCTAATAGATGAAGCCCGGAGATTTTACAACCCACAATTAATTAATAACACGAAAGGGCTTAGACGTGCAATAGGTGTTCCTGAGTTGGATCGTTACTTTCGAAACGAAAACAGGGAGAATCTAAAAGAAGCAATTGATGATATAAAAGTTAATACTTGCAAATTGGCTTCACGCCAGTTGCAAAACATTTTGAGGCTGCAAAACCAACTTGAGTGGGATATGCATCATTTGGATGCGACCGAGGCTTTCCTCGAACAAGGATTTGAGGCTGATGCAGCTTGGGAACGTCTTGTGATTCAACCAAGCACTCTCATTGTTAGAGACTTTCTTCGCGACGAAAATGAAGAAATAGCTCATAATTTCCCGGATATTATGACTACAAACTCCATCATCCGAGTTCCATCTTTGACCACAACGGTCAACTCTATTGCCGTGGCACGCTAGTGTTTTGTCCAGGCCCACAGTTTGACTAAAGTACACGAGTGGTGCGGTTTATGAAATCAATGAGAATATGTTCACTTTCGAAAAGATAATAAGTGATATATATTTATACTAAAAAGATATAATTATAGTAAAGGAAAGAAAAAGGAGTAATTATCGACTTTACTTTGAATATATGGTATCAAATTATGATGGGTCGTAGTTGCATCCAATATATATTCGAATGCATGGACATGAACATTAATGTTTTGACTTTATTTTATGTTAAAAAGAAACAATCTTCTTTGCAAAGGGCAAAAGGTTGAAGCCCTTAATTGAGTTTGTATTTTAATTATACTAGCATTGTATCCGCGTGATGTGGCGGTGGTCGTGAAGGCGACGGTGTGGTGGTGGAAGCGAGTGTTGGTGGTGGATGCGACGTCGAGTGTCGTAGATAATTCATATAAAAGTAATTGATTTAAAAGGTTAATGGAGATATTTTAAAAAAATAAAGGATTGGTAGTGTAATTTAATTATTAATGTTAAGAGAATAGTGTATGTGAAAATATTTTAAAAGGTTGTAGCCTTGTAGGTGAAAATATTACATAGGAGAGCATTTTAGACATTTTCCTTCATGTAACTTTCAACATTGGGGTATCTTCTTTAATATAGAGTATAGATATATGTTGATGACAGTGCAATTAGAAGCATTTGATCTCTTGTGATTTGAGTGACAAACATTTAATTTTATTTCAGTTATAAGAGTTTTGTTATACGTGCTCATGTGGAACAATATATCAATGTAAACTCATCCTTTTTAATTAATCCAATTATAAGCCTAAATAAAGTAATATAACAAAAAGTAAATGGATTACATATAAATGTTTCCTGGCCGGATTTCGTCTAGTTTTGTTGTTCTTTAGTTGTGATTCTAGACCTTTGTAATTGTGATGTCTAGCGCCTTGGTAGTTGGTCAATTCTTTTATACGAGTAATACTTAATCTATTGCTTAAAAAGACATATACATGTTAGTAGTTAATCAACCCAAGTATCTTAATTTAAAATTTTAAAATTATAAAATATACTCGTATTAAAATAATTTATATAATGTTTGTTTTTAAAACATTATAACTTGATATAAATCGAATAATTCAACTAACACAATAATTATATACTCCAATTAATAAACCAATTAAATACTTTAAATAAAAAACTAAATCAACTAAATAAATCCATTTAAATAAATGATCATTAGTATTTTTATTAAATATGTAAATGGCTATTTCTATTTTATTTATATATGACATCATAATTAAATAAAAAAAAAAGGTGAAATATAAATTTACCATATAAAACTACCATATAAAAACTTTCTAAAAATACTTATAAGAAATAATTTTATAATATATAGAGATTTCATTGTAAATTTGAAGTACATATTACTGTACTTAAAAACTACATAACTTAATAAAATGTTAAAGTAAATTAATAATGGAAAGTCAATGATGACTAGTCCAACTGGTCAGAGGTATCCCAGGTTTTACCCAAGGTCTTAAGTTCG
Source organism: Erigeron canadensis (assembly GCF_010389155.1). NCBI lineage: Eukaryota > Viridiplantae > Streptophyta > Magnoliopsida > Asterales > Asteraceae > Erigeron > Erigeron canadensis. Next base: position 14,907,571 of record NC_057765.1, read on the forward strand.
ATCTTTAGGGATGACAAGTCTTGGGGTTTTTTCTCTTCGAATACTTGTAACGGCCCATGTTCAACATCTCGTTGTTTAGGGCACGTGCAAGACTTCACCATTATACGGTGAGGTTTTCTGATGTCGAATACCGACTGAAAGTTAGAAAAAGAATTAATAATGGAAAAATAATACCTACTTTAATAACCAGACAGCCTCCTACTTTATATATATACCCATGTGATTAAATAATAGAATTTTTTAAAATTTTTACTATTATGTGAGAGAAAAAGCAAGCAATTACCTATATGCTCCATGTATGTTATATTTATTTATAATGAAAATAAATTGGTACATTTCCATAATCCATATATAATCCCTGATCTATATAAAATCAAAGAACGACCAGAAGTGTTACGGAATAACTAAGAGCAAATGTAAACCCAAACCTATTTAGCATGAAGACGGGTATAGTAACTATTGGAGTGTGATCATTTTATTATAAATCGCATGTTCAGGAATAGTTTAAGTCTACAGGGTCATACGAAAAGACACGGTAATTCTAAACTAACAATTGATATATTAAAGTAATATATTAATTACTTTGATCATGAAATGATTAATTAAACATAATTAAAGGGTTAACTATATTTAATTAGTTAAAAAGGAGGATTAAAAATGTAAAAATTGGAAAAATGAAATTGGACCCAAAAGGGGGGGGGGGACGGTTTTGGTTAAGGGCTTTTAAGCCTTAATCTAGCTTATTTTCCAAGAAAACTTTAACCTAATTATACCCTACAAATAGAGGGTTAAGTTAAAGGTTTTTCACACAAATTTACAAAGCAAATTCTCTCCTCCCTCCCTCTTTCTAGCCGTCCTCTCTCTCTCTCTCTCTCTTGATGGGATTTCGGTTTCAAGTTAAGGGTTCAAGCAAAGGGTTGTTTGGTTCGTGATCGGGGTACTAACATACGGTTTAAGGGGTGTCTAGTGTGCGATCGTCAAGGGGTTTTGCTTTAAACCCTACTTAATAATAATCTTATTATTATTATACTTTATTGGAGCTTTGCATAAGGTACACAACTCAATTCTATTCTTTGTTAATTAAATTGATTGCATATATGTTTCGATTTCTTCCGTTGCGCTTACTCGTGATTATATGGTTATTTATGTGTTCATATTCTAACCGTGGTATCACGAGCCACATATGTGATCTATTAATTACAAAGATCAAAACTTGAAGGGGGGTTTAAGGGTTGGTTGATTTTAATTAATTGTTGAATAGTTAAAAGGTTGTTTTTCTTATTCTTAAATAATTAAATCGGATCTTAATTAAATAAATTTAGGGTTTTTGTTTAATTAAAATTTTAACCTTGTTCAATGGAGATTGAAACCTTCAAGAAAGTTTTGAATTGTGAATTGACATGTTTTATGTGATGAATTGCATGATTACGTGTATCTTAATTATTTAAAGTTGTTAAATAATAGTAAAATCACAAAAAATTCATGCAAAATTTATTGTGATTTTACTGGATATATAGAGATATATTTTGCAAAGCATGATGATCCAATAATTAGGGTTAATTATTAGATAATTATGTGACAATGTGAATTTTTCGTGTAAATTTCTTGATGTGCGACAGTTTACTAAAAAATTCATATCTTTTAATCTGTAATTAGTTAAAGGTCGTGCTTTGGACAGTAGATGACCAACACATAGGGCTACAACTTTGAAGTTCTGGTCGAAAAGAAACAGGCTTAAACTGGTCGTGAAGCTACTAGAAATTTCCAGTCAGCATGTTTTTATGTGTTTCTGTGCTAAGTGTTAGTTATTTTGTTTAAAGGCTTACGCAATCAAGGTAACTTGATGCATGTGGTCTTCTTCTTTAGAAGGGGGAGCCGGGTTTAAACATATGCATAAATCATAGTGACCATGTTTAGGTGGCCCACCTTAACTTGTTGCTTGATTAAGTAGTTTGGAATTAGTAAAGTTTATTAATTTTTGTATTGTTTATAAGTTGTATAAAGGTGATGCAAAAATTAGTTTTGAAAATACACCGGCTCAACCATTTTAACAAACTCTAAGAGAGGTATAAGTCGGAGTGCACTAGCCTTCTAAAAGGGCGGGTTTTTAATTGCATCCATCGCAAACCTTTGCCCTTGCGCTTCTTTGTGCGTTCAAATGGAGCTACCGAGCTCTCTTGTGTTGTTAAGACTATAAAAATGATTTTATTAAATATTATGTTTCGAAGATTATGCATGAGTCTTCATACATAAACTTTTGATTCACATCAAATGCATTACCCATTTAAAGTTAAGTCAATGCCACCCACTTTGCTAAGAACACTTTTTAGTGCCGTTTGCTCTACGTGAGACGTAGGTGAATTGTATCTCTTCAAGGTAGATTACCACTCGTTGTGAGACAGCGGTGGACTATCTACATGTTCTTAATTGGGAGACTTAAAACGAGTTAAGAGGTGAGACCTTAACCCATTGCATAAGATGGGACGAAACATGTTTCCAAAACACTTAATACCCCTTTACAGTGTTGTTGTAGGTCCCATAATTCTAGGAGTTGCATGAATGCAATTATCGATTCTCGATTACCTTTTGAATATCGTCATTTCTAGCAGATCAACTGATGAAATGATTGTATGTCAAGTTGGATCCTAGCCTTAGTGAAAGTAATTTGTTAGATGAATTTAACAAGGGTAAATTACATTTCTTAAGGATAATTATCGGAATACTGATAATTGAACTTTTGTCTGTTTTGTAGATGGCAACAAACAATACCACTCAAAACATACATCAATCGGCGTTTAGGTCGATGTTGGAAAAGGAAAAGCTTTCTGGGCCGAATTTCAATGATTGGTATTGTGAGTCCCTCGATAGCTACAGATCGCTCTCGAGATCGTCTATGATTATGTCGTGAGTGCGGAATCCTCACGAGATAACTAGTTTGATTAGTAAAATGGTATATCGCTAATTATCAAGTAAATAATCAGCCGTATTATGCTATATTCATTTCTATATGGTATTGAACGAACTTAGGTGTCTGGTGTACGTGTATGTCGAATGTGATCCCTTATTTTAGGGTATTCATTCGTATATATATGTTTCAGGTCGAACTGGGCTTGCTGGGCTTTGTTCTTACGAACTTAGCTGCCCAGCCCATGTAACGAAGTTAATCTTCGTTTGTACCAAACGAAGTTTATCTTCGTTTTCCTCTAACGAAGATATACCTTATCTTCGTTAGGTATAAGACTTGGTTATATTCCTAAGTATTTCATCTTAAGGAATCCTAACACATATTATGTTTGTACTTGTATATCACACAACAAACATCATACATAACACACATATATATAACACCAAAATATGTAATCAATCATTACCAAAACATAAATTCCATAATCTATCAATTACATATATAGATACGACATAAATTAACATAATATCTCAATCTAAACGACATATCAAATCTAAGTTGCTGTTGTCACATCAACGTACATCAACAAACTCCCCCTTGACAGCAGCACCTTCGATTTCTTAGTCTTCAAAATCTGATCATTCATCAAACAACAATCTTTTGCTATTTGCATGAATATCTTCATGTAAGCAGAGCTGAAGTATCTTACTATATCTACTTTCTTCATGCTTCCAAAATGGCAAAAACGAACACTCTGTATCGTACAACTTTCTCAGATCATTTCTTGAGAAATTCACCAGCTGCATCGGATCATAAACTCTTCTCAACAAAATCTGCTTCTTTGAATCTGCATACATCTTGGCTTCACCAGAATTTCGATCAATTTCCCAATTATCCATCTTGTCCAAGACATCTTGTGCCCATTTCTTGGCAGGGATCTTGATCATGCATTTAATATCATGTTGAACAAACTCAACTGTTTTATCTGGCTTAACCACTCTTTTATTCGATCTTGGCTCGATCTTCAACTGTGGTTTATCAGAATCTTTCATGTTCTTCCTTAACCAGAAATCTTTTCTGAGATTCTTACCAACAACATCAGCTAAGCCATCATCGCTTGGATTGATAATCCAGTTATTTCCAAGCTCATGTAAATCTTCTTCACATAAACTTCTGAAATGTCTCTCACACCACGCTAAGTACTGACAACCTTCTGGTCTTTTAAGCACAAAAAGCTTCAATTCATCATCATAAAACCAACTCCAGATGATTGTCTTGTACTTTGCAGCATCTTTATCTGAGATATGAGTCCAATACAAATTCGGTTTCCACGTTTCCCTATGTACTATCCAATCATTCACTCTTTTCTCGGGAACACGTCGATCAACAATATGTAATGAATCATCATCTCTGAGAGGAACTGGAAAATCATTTGAATTGAATGGTCTTGTCACATTAATCTCATAGTCAGATGGAATCGACACATCACCATTCTTAGCATACACAACAAAATGTAGAACTTGAGTTAGGCTGCTGAATGGGACTTGAAGCATTCTTTCTCTAACATCTGATCTCTTCTGATCCAGCACTCTATTCTCATCAATCAACGGATCTTCAGGAATTGAGTCCCATACTTCATCAAACCCATAAGGCTTCTTGAATATATCTAGATTTGGTTCAGGGACAAATTCGCCTTCCTCGAGCTCATCACCATCAAAGAATAAATCTGTATAATCTGGATCATCTATTTAAATTTACACAAAATGAACACCAGAATAGAAAGAATAATCATGATAATTATAATAAAGATGAAATGTACTTGTATTGAAATAAGATAAATTACATTTTCATTACATAAAATGTCATAACTTATTACACACAATCAATTATACATTCTATCTAAAAATCTTTATCATAGACAAAATTAGAAACCTGAATCACAAGGAGCACCAGAAGGACCAGCACCAGAACCAGAAGCACCTTGCTGAGAAGTATCACCTCCTGTCTCCCCCTCGATCGCTGCACCCTTTCCTCTATCTTCAACTGGGCGAGAAACATTCCTTTCACCAGCATTATCAACATCATCATCGTCATTCTAACGTCTTGTTTGAACCGCTGACAATCTGCAGACCTCTTCAGGAACTTCTCCCCCTTGATTCTTGACCCAGTTGATCAAAAAGGTTAAGGCAGCACGAGAATCAGTGAGATCAGACTCCAAAGTGCGAACTCTGGTCTCCAAAAGATCAACACGACAACCAAGAACAGGAGCAACAGCAGCAGTCGGTCTTGGAGAATCAGGCATTGCTACAGAAGAAGCTTCAACAACACGTCGACGCTTAATTCTGGTATATTGAAGATCAATACTCCCTTGCCTCTTCACCGGACTAACCAAACTTGCTCTGTTAACAGGATCTTCCATATCTTCAAAGATCTCTCGCAATTCAGAATCATGCTGAGCTGCAACATCAGGATCAATCTCAGTAGCAGGAATGGAGTTAGCGGAATCTGAAATTGCTGGAACAGCGTGACAAGCTTTGCTTTTACGTTCTCTATGAAACACAACACCCTCTTGATCAAACGACTGATGCGAATGATCGCTTTCAGAAGCAGCCGCAATATCATGAATCATCTTAGTTCGACGTTCAGCAGCAGCAGAATCATCTGTGTCTGTCGTAGTTGTAGCAGCAGAACCGTCGGAACTATCAACATCATCTCCATCATTTCCAACATCCGAACCAGCAGACTCATCCCCTGAATCATCATCAGAACCATCAACAGAACTCTCAGAAGAACCAGAATCAGAATCGGCATCAACAGCATCCACAAACATATCATTCTCAAGACGAGATTGATAGTTTGGATTAATCAGGTGACCAAAAAGTGGTGGATCATGGAGACCAGCCACATTACTCGTATTGGCCTCAAGATCAGCAAAAAGACGCGAAGGCCAAGCATGAAGAACGTAGCGAGGACCTTGGTCATATTCTAAGTCCGGACAAAAATGTCTAACTATAGCCATCACAAAGCGAGGATACAAAAGAAATCGCTTTCTCCCCCTAGCGTTAATCTGATCAATAAACTCTTGATAAAAATATCGGGAGAAAGGATAAGGTCGATTATATACCAAAGCAACCATCTGCGATGCAATCTGAGCAGACAGTTGATCAAATCCAGCCTTGCGATTGCTCAAACAGACGAGCAATGCATATGCTAGATAACGCTATCGTCCTTGAAACCCACTTTTGTCGAAAGGAAGCTTGACCTGTCCGACAAATCCCATCCTTTGAAAGCAACGAAGAAGAAGCGCGAACTCGTAAGTCATCTCAACGTCTTCCTCTTCTTCGACGTCTGGTTCTGCTCCTAGACGCAAAATAGTGCGGAGCAATTCAGCATTGAAATCAAAAGTGGTGCCTTCAACAGTAGCACGTACAAAACTCTGTCCTTCAACCACGACTTCATGAGCAGTGGACCAAAAAGAATCAATATATTGCCTAACCAGTCTTGGCGAATCACAAAAAACAAAAGATAATCTCGAGCGAGCAATGTAGTTGAACATTTCATGAAAATGCTCGCAATTGTGCTGATCGGGATCGAGATTCAATGCAAGATTATGCTTTTTCACAAATTGACGAGGAGCGAGAGCCATTTCTGCAAAACCAATCACAATATCGAAACAAATATAAATAATCACGATAAATGGATTGCAGAATTGAAAAACCCTAATTTGAAAAACCCTAATCCTTAATTTCGCAAAATAAGTCTGAACGAAGATAACCAATAAATTCGTTAAGTAGACAGAACGAAGATAGAAGCTAAATTCGTAAGCAATAACTAAACGAAAATAGATCTTAAGTTCGTAAGAATTAAATCTAAATTTACACCTAACGAAGTTTAAGTTCGTAAAGACTAAACTGTACATGCAAGTTCGTAAGTTATAAAACTTATCTTCTAAGTTCGTAACTTATAAACGAAGTCTAAGTTCGTTTGAATAAACCTAAGGGTGTTAAACTTAGCTAAGTTCGTTCCTCATCAACTTGGGTCTAAGTTCGTAAGGCATCATCTAAAAGTAACTTCGTTTCTACCCAAGTTAAATTCGTTCAATTCAAAATCTAAGTCCATGTGCACACATCTAAATTCGTTTTGAACTAAAGTCTAAATTCGTTCACACAAGTCTAAATTCGTTTGAGTAAACCAGGTGAATGATTACAAGAATTTTATAAACATAATCAACACAAATCAAATCGAAGATACATGGAAACCTAAATCGTACTCGTGAATGAAAAGAACGTTAAACACTTACTTAGATCTCAGTTTGCACAATGAATCAAGAAAACGAATTAAAGTGAGAGAAAAGAAAAAAAGTTTGGGTTTTAGGGTTTTGCTTGAAAATAAAAGTAATATTCGTTTGATGAAGTAACAACGAAGAAAAACCCCTTTATATATGGAAATAACAATGGGCCAACTATGGGTCGGGCTTAACTTCACAAACGAAGTTAGCCAAACGAAGATAAACTTCGTTTGAACAAAATTGTTTCGAACGAAGATAGCAGTTATCTTCGTAAGAACAAATCTGAAAATATTCCATATTTCAGCAAATTTCAGAGTTTCATCCAAGCAAAAACTAGTTAGATAGCAACCTGTTCATGCCGTGTACTAAAAACGTGCTTAGCACCCAAATTCATAATCATAATGTAAGTAGATAACCGAACATTATAATCTTGAATGAAAACCCATGGTTTAAACGCTATCCAGAAACAAACCTGAAAATAATCAATTTAAATATGAACCTCATTACCAATTTGATTATGACACCGAGAACCTCCTTGGATCATAGATATGCATGACAGCAAACCATCTTGAAACACTTAAGTCCCATACTAGATGCCGTCTACAAAACTAACAATGAACAATCCAACACAAATTCACTGAAGAACTTAGGAAAATATCCAACAGGTTGTCATAAATCATAACATGAAATTCAACAGAAACTAATTGCAAAGTTGATTATTTTCATTAAATACATGATTCATAAATAAATAACTATTCCAAAAACAAAAACCAGTTCATGTATTCATCCTTCACATGCTCAAATCTGCATCACAAATATTATCACTACACACCAAGGATCTTATCGTAATGATATCATCCATGCAAATAACAATGTAGTAACAGAAATCAGCATTCCAACGTTAACTTCTTAACCTGAACACTGCACACTTACCACAGAACTCATCAACGCATTGAGAACAAACAGTATAATGCAGAAAATTCAAGTTACAATCACACTCAATCAGGTTAACAAATATGAAAAACTAAAAATCTAACAAAAGATCAAGGGAGGTCATTTCTTGTCAAACCCTAAAATGTCACCACACAAATTTAAACAAACCGATTAATAATTTGGTGACAAGTGAAAATCATGAGATTTCAAATGACTTTGACATTTCACATTACACTTGAAAAGATCATTTTCTAAACTTTAAACAAATTAATGTCCATATTAGAAAATCTTCTTTGTGAACAGTCTACACAACCTCATTAAAAATTCACATGAAGGAATTCAGCAAAACATATACTCAGAATTTGAATAGGATCTCTCGTGCAATAAGAACTTATAAAAATACTATTTTGACTCAATTAAAAAGAAAAATAACACAGAATAAAATTGCAGAATAATAAACTAATCTAAGTTCTAATTAACTAGACTTTATACATTATTCACATTAAGCGTGATTACTGCTGATTAGATCAGGTTAGTATGTTACATAAGTCTGCGGGTGAGAAATAATTCTCTTATTATACGTTATGAACCGTGACTCAACAGCGATTACCGGTATGTTTGTCCTCTTAAACACTCGGTACGTCCAGTTTCCTTTGAGTTATGACACTTTCGACATACCCTGGCCAAGGACAGTCACCATGTAACCCGAGTAGCCTAATATGCCACTGAATAGTTTGCGAACTTATGTAACCCACATTCAGATATACTTTCGTAATCGATACAAGCACTAAAATAAAAAGTGTTCAATATATTCAAGAACATCCTTAACCAATCATGAAACACTTGTGGATTACTGTATTGAATTACTTTGTGATGTCACATATTTGCTTCGGCATTTCATGATTTATAAGGAACCCGTGATTTTCTATGAGATCCATGTAGCGAACTTTTCGACAACCTATCCCAAGTTGGAAGCTTTAGGTAGGCTAGGTATACAAAGATACCCCGAGGACATACTTGTCCGAATCTCAAAGACCACATTAGCCCCTTAATTTGCATATAATTGATTTGCATAACAATATCACATTTACTTTTATGTTCATGATTGGTAGAGGTTCGTGCCTATTCATTGAACAAATCTTATAGTAATGCTAGATCTTTCACAAAATTTAAGGACTAGATCAATTCATTACTGAAAAGCAAGCAATCTCAGCCATATATCTGAATATGTTTCCCACAAGAACATTATATAATTTAAGTTCAGATTGAAGGAAACCTTGGTACTTTGTGTCTACCGATATATCCCAAATTGTAATCACAGAACTAATCAGTTATATTACGATTAAGCAGGCTTAAAAGCTAAAGTATCGTCACTTCTCATCATTTAGCGCAGTAACCTTACTTTATTCATATATATATATATATATATATTTTTTTTGGTTTTTCTATTTTTCAATGTTTTTTGTATTTTTCTGACACTAGATATTTACAAACTTATATTAAGACAACTCTTTTTGTATTTTTTATGACTTTATCTATGTACGACATACACTACAAAGACACACAAAAAATAACTTTAAGTTCTTTGAGAGAAACTACTCGGCATTCTTCATACCATTGAGTTGAAATAACAACTCAAGACGAGGTCCATCAAAAGCTTTAGTGTATAGATCAGCAAGATTATCATCAGTAATAACCTTTTCTAAATGAATAAGCTTTTTCTCAAAACAGTCACGGATGAAATGATACTTTATATCTATGTGCTTGGTGACTTTAAAGTTTTTCGGATTCTTGGTAATATCTATGGCAGATTTATTATCAATACAAATGGGAGTATTGGAGATATTCATACCATAATCGCGCAGTTGTTGCTGTATCCAAAGCACCTGAGAACAGCAATATCCAGCAGCAATGTACTCTGCTTCACAGGATGACTGTGCAACAGATGTCTGCTTTTTGCACTGCCACGATACAATTCTCCCCCCTAAAAGCTGACATCCACCTGACGTTGATTTCCTATCCGAGTTGTCACCACCATAATCCGAATCAGTATAAGCTACGAAGTCAAAGAACCATACATGGGATACCAAAGACCTAGACGAGGCTTGGCTTTCACATAACGAAGGATTCTTTTTGCAGCTTTCAAGTGAGACTCTTTCGGATTAGCCTGATATCTAGCACACATAGAAACAGCAAAGGTAATATCTGGACGTGAGGCTGTCAGATACATCAAGGATCCAATGATAGCTCGATATTGAGTGGCATCGACGGATGGATCATTAGGCTTATCAGGACACAACCCATGATTAGTTTTAATGGAGTAACAGCATCCTTAGCATCAGACATGCGAAACCGAGTAAGCAAATCTTTGACATACTTGGTCTGATGTATAAAGAAGCCATCTTTCAGTTGATCCACCTGTAGTCCAAGGAAGAAGGTTAATTCCCCCATAGCACTCATCTCAAACTTAGCCTTCATGCTCTGTTCAAATTCCTTGCACATTTTGTCATCAGATGAACCAAAATGATGTCATCGACATAAACCTGTACAAGCAAGTAGTCCTTCCCTTTCCATTTAATAAACAACGTGCTGTCTATAGAACCTCTGGTAAAACCACTTTCCTTCAAATGTGTTGACAATTTTTCATACCACGATCGAGGAGCCTGATGTAAACCATATAAAGCCTTATCGAGACGATATACTTTATTAGGAAAGTCTGGATCCTCAAACCCGGCAGGTTGTTCTACATACATTCTTCTTTAATATCACCATACAAGAAGGCACTCTTTACATCAAGCTGATACACCTTAATACCTTTATAACTAGCATATGCCAGAAATAATCGAATAGCTTCAAGTCTAGCTACAGGTGCAAATGTCTCATCGTAATCAAAACCTTCTTGTTGCTCAAATCCTCTAACCACCAATCGAGCCTTATTTCGAGTGACTACACCTCTGTCATCGCGTTTACAACGAAAAACCCAACGCGTTGTTAAAGGAGATTCACCCGGAGGTAAGTCAACTAACTTCCATACCTCAAGCTTTCGAAACTGAGCCAATTCTTCTTGCATCGCCTCAACCCATGACGGTTCCTTAAGAGCCATTCCAACATTCTTAGGCTCAACCTGAGAGATAAAGCAGTAATACAAGTACCAAGTAATTGCCCCAGTATCCTTAACTTCAGCAAACATACACGACGGTTGCTTAGATTGATTCCTCGTGCGAACAGAGGCAAAAGCATCACCAATGATTTGCTTGACTGGATGATCCTTGTTGACTCTGGTTTGAGGAACCTTATCGACAGAAAGATCATCTCCCAAATTCGTCTGCACATGTTGCTCTGGAGTTTTGTAATCTGGAGTGTTAGGCTCCTACTGAGTTTCACCTTCCGTGTCATCAGTATCATAGAAAGGAGAATCAGGTAGAGGTACATGCAAAGGATCAGTAGGAACTATAGGAGCAGGCTCTAAGGTGAATCTGCTACTTTTGTCCCACTAGATTCTCCAGATTCAAAGGTAGGCGCAACTATTGGTGAGGAAACAGAAGAAGAACCAGAAACCGGTCCACCATCCAGAGGATCATGAAGAGTAACGACATCCTCCACTGTTGGAACACCTGCAAAAGAAACAGGACCACGAAAAGAAGTGAAGACACCATCATAATCAAAATTATTAGCAGGACCAAGGTGTACAGCAGTTTATGACTGACAATTACGACATTTGTACCAAGATCTACTTTGCCAGTCTTCTGATTGTACACTCGCCTAATCGGTGTACTTGGAACATAACCCAAAAAGAAACCCTCCTCAGATTTAGGTTCAAATTTCCTTGAGGAAGAGTTTTAAGAAAAGTGCACGGAACACCGAAAGGCTCAACATTCTGTAAATTGGGCTTTTTGTTGTGCAATAGTTCATAACTAGTCTTCTTAAACCGTTTAACTGTCAAAACCCGATTCAGAATGTGACAAGCTGTATTCACTGCCTCTCCCCAGAAAGTAATAGGAAGCCCTGAATCAGCAAGCATCGTCCGGCTGTCTCAATTAACGTCCTGTTCTTCCGTTCAGCACTCCATTCTGTTGTGGCTCATATGGTGCACTGTACTGATGTTGAATCCTTGGTCAAGCAAAATACAGTAATACTATTCTTGAACTCAGTACAATTGTCACCTCCTATTCTCTTAACTTTGACTCCTG